>NC_057864.1:493161715-493329215 GCF_019393635.1 Dromiciops gliroides | reverse complement strand
GGGGGGATGCATGGGGAGGAAAAGAGAGAATTGAGAGAGAGAGAGATTTGCTTAGAGACCTGCAGAACTGACCCAGAGGACTTTATACTGAAAACGCATGGAGAAAACTAGCCACACACATCTGCCAAACCCCTAGGAACAACAGCTAATATTTACATAGTGATTTAAGGTTTGCAAAGAGTTTTACAAATATATCATTTGATCCTCAAATCCTCAATGATAACAAAGCCCTTGAGTAGTGGGAAACTCCTCCCTTACCAGGGCAGTCCAGTCCCCGTCTGCTTGTTCTTCACCTTAAGCCTAAATGTGCCTCTTTCATGTTCCAGCCTCTCACGACTTGCAGAGGGAGAGCACATCTTCTTTTCACCCAACCATCCAGGTGAACCATTGCATTCCTCCAGCCAACTTCCATCTGCTGTGAACTTAGTTCCCATCACTGTTCTCATCAAACCGTTCTACTCCCTAGTATGGCACCACATACACACTAGCCATTTAATATTTTTTCCAGTCACATGGATTTGGATAAGGTATAACCATTTAGAGTCATCTTCCAGTCATGGGCCCCATCCCCAAGGCTCAGTGATACCTGTGAGGTCAAATGGGCCTCCTGGAGTAAGGGTCTCTCCTTTCCCTTGCTTATTGCCCATTCTTTGTGCATTTGTGGATAGGCACCTGTTGTTATTGAGTTATTTCAGTTGTGTCTGATTCTTCGTGACCCCATATGGGGTTGTCTTGGCAGAGATACAGTAGTGGTTTGCCGTTTTCTTCTCCAGTTCATTTCACAGATGAGGAAACTGAGGTAAACAGGGTAAAGTGACTTGCCCAGGGTCCCACAGTTAGTAACTGTCTGAGTCCAGATTTGACCTCAGTTCCTCTTGACTCCAGGGCTGACATCCTATCCACTCTACCACCTCTCTGACCAGTAGGCATCTACTACCATGTATGTTATTGTTGCCTCTTTTTCTTAGAAATTGTCTCAGGTAAAGTATAGATTCTTTTTATTGATTCCTTTTCGGTCATGCATGTTAGTTGTAACTGGTGATGCAGTGGACAGAGCACTGCACCTGGAGTTAGGAAGACCTGAGTTCAAATCCAGCCTCAGAGACTCACTAGCTGTGTGGCCCTAGGCAAGTCATTTGCCATCTCTTTGTCACAGTTTCCTTATCCATCCAATGGGACCAGTACTGGGTGCCAGGATTAGGGTAGGGAGTGGACTTGTGATTTCCCCGACACACAGAACTCCCAGGGGATGAACCTCCATCCACTAATGCAGGTGGACACTTTCTCTGCAATTTACAGGCTTAGAGAGTTCGCCTATAGCAGTGATGGGTGAAGTCGCTTGCCCAGAGTCACACAAGGAAGATGTGGCAGAGGTGGGTTTTGAACCCAGGTCTCCAATTCCAAGCTTGGCCCTCTAGCAAATATGTTAGGCTGGTGATTCAAAGGCAAAGTCTAAGCAGTGCCTGCCTTCAAGAAGCTTACATTCTGTTAAAGAAATCCAAGATACATACAGAAAAGAGCTTGGCCCCTGAGCAAGTGCCTTGACCGCTCTCTGCCTCATCCTCCTGGTCTCTAAAACAGGGACAAAACTAGCACCTACCTCCCAGGGCTGTTGTGAGGATCAGATGAAATAACCTGTGATGGTGCTTTGCAGACTCTAAAGTACTGTAAAAATGCCACCAATCTTTATGAAAAATAAATAGAAAATGTACACAGAGGAAACAGGAAGTAAAGGGGGAGAGGAGAGAGTGGGGTGGGAGTCTTAGCAGATTGGATTAATGATCTCTTCTGGAGTCTGCCGGCACCCAAAGCTCCCATCTCAACGGGAGCCTTGAGAGCCCAGTCCAGGGAGACAAAGGCAGCTCTTTGTGGGACTCCTTGGAGCCAGGATGAAGGAATGAGTCTGTACCTGTGTGTTGACTCATCTTATTAACATGCAAACAAGTTACCTACCCCCAGTGATGAATCACTAGCCGGGAGGTGGAGCATTTCTCCCCATCCCAGAAATGCTGTTTATGCACAGACCCATCAATGAGAGACTATTGGAGGTTTATTTCCTTGATTAGTGTTCTTGTTTGTTTTGTATGAAATAAATGTGGTATTTGTTCTTCCCATTGGATTGCATGAACTTGTATAAATGAAGCATGGTTGTAAAAATATGAAATGCCCTACAGCTGAAGCTGGCAGAAAATGTCTCTGACATCAATGGAAATCTATGTTTCTATGGAAAACATCATCTGGTTCTTCAGAAGTTACATTCTACAAGAACGGCTCCTCTCCTCCTTTGAGAAGGTTCTCACCCTATCAATGCTTGGGGGGGGGCGCGCTGCTTTGCACTGTCTCCAGGTCTGGTGATGCCAGCTAGGGAAGCTGCCATTGGGAGAACCGTGCGTTTCCATTCTCACTCTCAGTGTGGCCCTTATGAACTCTTCTCTTGGCCTCAAGACTGACCAGCCAGCTGGTGATTTGGGGTCACTGCTGGGGGGATCCAGGGCAGTGAGCAAGGGATTTCGAGGACCTTCATTCCAGCTCATGGGAGCCGACTGCCCCAGTTTCAGAGTGAGCCTATAGTCCTTGGGCATCAGCAAATGAGACAAAGCGGGGCTGGATTTTGTATTTTGTTGATCATCTAGATTTAAGAAAGTGTTGTTAATCATGTTAACAATGAGCATATGTTAATAAGGCAGATTCAGGGGCAGCTGGGTGGTCAAGTGGATAAAGCACCAGCCCTGGATTCAGGAAGACTTGAGTTAAATTCTGGCCAGAGACACTTGACACTTACTAGCTGTGTGACCCTCGGCAAGTCACTTAATCCTCATTGCCCGCCCCCCCCCCCCCAAAAGCAGCAGATTCAGCTTAAAAGTGTATGGTGAGTATATGTGTATATGAGTGTATGAGTGTGTTGTGTGTATGTATGTGCATATACATATTTATTTGGTTGTTTGTTTATTCAGTGCTTGCTGTGGGCCAGGCCCTGGCCTAAGTTCTAGAGATCTGAATACAAGCAGAAAACCCAGTCCCTGCCTTCAAAGGGCTTCCAGTCTAAAGGGAGCTGGAAAGCAGGGCATGGGGGAGGCAGAGGAGGGGCGCAGGATTGACGTCTGGACAGTGAGACACTTGGCTGAAAGGGGAGATCCCGCAAGTTCTTAAACACTGACTACCACCCCCCAACCCCTCCCACCCCACCCCAGCAGCTACGGATATTCCCAAGGAAGTGGTTACCAACCTCGGCATTCTTGGATGCCAGGGCAGGAAGGCTCCCCAGAGCCTGGACAAGAGCCTCAGCTGGACAATGCCCAGAAGCGTCCTCCTCCTTCCCCCCCCCCCCCCCCCCGCCCCATCCCCAGGGGTCCATTGTTTTGGTGAGGCAATTGGGGTTAAGTGACTTGCTTAAGTGTGTGACAGGGTCACACAGCTACTAAGTGTTAAGTGTCTGAGGCCGGATTTGAACTCAGGTACTCCTGACTCCAGGGCCGGTGCTTTATCCACTGCGCTACCTAGCCGCCCCCCCCCCATTGCTTTTTAAAAGGCCTTGCCCTGTGCCCAGCTGGCAGATGCTGGGGCAGCGGCTGTCTCTGGAGGTCTGGGCCTCCAGGAGTCTGCGGAGACACAGAGGGAGGGAAAGCTGACCCAGCACCAGACAGACCCCGGAATCATGGGCCTCTCCCGATCTGTTCTTTAGAAATCCAGGAAATCGGACGTCACAGAGTCATCCCTTCCCCCTCAGGGGAAGGGCCCAGGCTGGCTCAGCTTCGTCCCTGACTTTCCAGACGTTGGCCCCATGCCCCCCATGCCCTGTTTTCCAGCTCCCTTTAGAACAAAAATCCATTGAAGGCAGGGCCTGTCTCTGCTTACATTATGATCCACAGAACTTTGCCCAGGGCCTGGCCCCAGCAAGCGCTGGATAACTGCTGGCTGCTTTGCCCAGCTCTCCTACCTACCATGTAATTCAGCTGTCCTCGGCCAGCCGGCTGCTGAGTATGAAGTTACCGCTCCAGGAACCGGGGGTAGAGCTGAGCAGTCTCCTCCTCCACTTTTGAGGTTTGCGGCGGCCCAGCATCTTCCCTGGGGGGTCTGCCCAGGCCTGAGCTCGTTTGCGCCTAGGGTTTGCGTGTTGTTTCCCGCTGGACTGGGAGCTCCTTGAGGGCAGGCGCGGTTGGAGCATACTTTTCGTTTTTTAAACATTCCCAGTTATCGTTTCATCCAGCTCCGTGGGAGCTTTGCAGCCCTGGAGTCTGACGTCTCTGTTGGTGGAGACAGGCCAGACTTCCTTCCCCACAGAAGACCTGAGTCTGAATCTTCTCTCTCTAGGCTCACACAGCTTCTGTGTGGTCTACACCACTCTCTATGGCTACAGAGGTCATAGAAGGTGCTGCCTGGGCCTGGGAGAGGGAGCTCCTCATGCCGGTGACATCACAGGTCCTTCTCTTTCCTTTCTCTATTTCAGGCCAGTGTGACCCTGGCCTAGCCAAGTCGAGAAGCATTTATTAATCACCTGCTGTGTACCAGGCCTCATGCTAGGCACTAGTGATGCCACAAAGGGCCAAAACAACAGCAATGGCAAAAGCTGCCCAGTCTCCGCTCCCAAGAAGCGCCATCTAATAGGGAAGATATACAGACAACTGGACAGCTAGGGGGCACTGCAGAGGACAGAGCGCTGGCCCTGAATGTGGGAGGACCCGAATTCAGATCTCACCTCAGACACCTACTAGCTGTGTGACTCTGGGCAAGTCACTTAACCCCAATGGCCTTAAACATCCAGGGGCATCTCCAGTCGTCCTGATCTATATCTCACCACTAGACCCAGATGGCTCTGGAGGAGAGTGAGGGTGGTGACCTTGCATAGCCTGGCCTCACTTCAGTCCAATTCACTGCAGGTCATGACACTTCCCATCAAGAATGAAGGACAAACAACAACAAACAAGATATTTACAGAATAGACCAGGGACCCTCTTAGAAGGAAGCACTGACCCTGGGGGTGCGGGGAGCTTCTTACAGAAGGTCAGATTGTAGTTAGAAAATGAAGGAAGTTGGAAGTCAGGGACCAGGAGCCAGAAGGGGGTGGGAAGTCCAGGCATGGCAGAGGGCCAGTAAAAACGAATGGTCAGGAGATGGAGCCTGTCTTCTGTGAAGAGCAGCCGGGAGGCCAATGTCACTGGAGCCTGGAGTACGGTGGGAAGTGAGTTCTGGAGAGAGAGAGAGCCCAGGGGAGGGGCGTGATACCAAGAGCTTTAAAAGTCAAGCAGGATGGTTGGTTTGGTCCTGGAGGTCATAGGGAGCCACCAGAGAACAAGGCATTTCATCTTTCCAAGCCTCGCTTTTCTTCTCTCTTAAAGGCAACAACAACCACAATAATGACGGGAACCCCTACCTCACAACTGGGACAAAGCACTTTGTAGACCTCAGAGTATTATAGAAACAATAGCTCTCTTTATTATTGTGGTCCTCTGTCTCTGTCTCTGTCTCTGTCTCTGTCTCTGTCTCCCTCCCTCTCCCTCTCCCTCTCCCTCTCTCTCCCTTCCCCCCTCTAACTCCCTCTCCTTCTCTCTCTCCCTTCCCCCTCTCTCTCTCCCTCTCTCTCTCCTTCTCCCTCTCTCTTCCTTCTCCCCTCTCTCTCCCTCTCCCTCTCTCTCTCCCTTTCCCCCCCTCTCTCCCTCTCCCTCTCTCTCTCCCTTTCCCCCCCTCTCTCCCTCTCCCTCTCCCTCTCTCTCTCCCTCTCTGTCTCCGTCTCCATCCGTCTGTCTGTCTCCCTCCTTCTGTCCCCTCCCCTCCCACTGTGCTGATCACTGCTTCTAGGGCTGAGGTGATAAAGGCCTGACCTTAACATCTTCTCTCATCTTTCTCTCCGAAGCAGAATATTTTTTCCTACTCCTGCACAGCGTGGGGTCTGGGTAGTACGCATGTTTTAAGCAGCGCCACATCTGGGACGTAGCAGATGGCTGATCAATGCTTGTGGACTGAATGACCGGCTGTCCAGGAGCCAGGAAGTGATAATGCCTCTTTCTTCTGTCCCAGTCCCGTCACGCCCTAGCTGAAGGAGGGGCTCTGTGCTGGGTCCCAGGCATGAGAAAGGCCACTGATAAGCTGTGTCCACAGGAGGAGGGCCAGGAGGCTGAGGGGCCTTGACCACACTGGGACAGGCTTGGTGAAGGGGTGGGGTGGCTGGCCTGCCCTAGAGGAGAGGAGGTGAGGGAAGTCCGCCATCTTCCAGAGTAAGAAAGAGGAATCGCCTCATGCATCTTGGCCCCAGAGCTCAGCCCTAGGAGCAAGGAGAGGGGCAGCAGGAGAGGGGCAGATGCGGGGCCAGTTGAGGGAAACACTTGCCCACAGGAGCTGAGTGCCCACGGACAGGGCCCATGGCAGAGGCGCCCACTTGTGCAGGCGGCAGCTGGAGTCCCTTCGTCTCCAAGACTCTAGGATTGGGCAGTTTTCCTTCCTTCCTGCAGATGCTTGTGCCTGTACTGACTGCATGGCCATGGGCCGTGGGCACCAGGATGCTCGAGGGCCAGCCTGTCCCCACGCCCATTGCGCCTCTGCCGGCTTCTCTCCTCTCAGGAAGCTCAGGAAATACCAGCTCAGTCAGACTGTCAATCACTGTCAGGGAGGGGCAGGTCCAGGGAAGGCTGCCTTCCCCTTTGAAGCCAAGCCTGGAGGAAGCGGGTGGCAGCGGAGCCGCCGCACACACCGTTCTCCCGGCTCTCTTTCCCAAGCGCGGCTACAGGGAAGGGATCTGCAGAGTCACCAGTGGCTGTCCTCCTCACAGAGCAGCCTCATGCTCCTCCTCAGCCAGGCCCACATTCTTTAGGAAAAAAACTAGGTAAGGAAAACCAGAAGCCCAAAAGGTGATCGGCCGCATGACTGCAGGCATGAAGGAGGGCGCCGGTCGGTGGCCTCGGAAGGCTAGGGGCTGCCTGGTTCAGTCGTTCTTGTTAGAACGTAAGCCTTGGGGTGCTTTGGAAGGAAGTACCAGCAGCAAAGCCCATGAAGCACCTAGTGTGTGCCAGGCACAGTGCTGAGAGCAGGGATACCCAGAAAGGCAAAAACAGCCCCTGCCCTTGAGCAGCGCCTGTTCAGGGAAGGAGACAAGGGGCTGGCAGTCACGTACTGGCACCGTGAGGGAGGGTGTGCGCACAGGCTCTGCCTACACTAAGACACAAAGACCAGAGCGAGAACAGCTCCTGCCTGGTGTGTCTCTTCTTTCCTGATCTTAGGGGAGTGAATACGCTGAGATGGGAGCAACCAGACACACCGGGAGACCCATCTGAGGCCCCACCAAAGCCCAGGGTTCCAGAGCCGGTGCCAGGCAGCCCAGGCTGGTGACAAGACTTCACAGCAGCCCAGAGGAGTGGTCGACTCAGCCATCCCAGCTCAGCTGGGCCAGAGAGCAACTGGCCCATCAGCTAATGCCACCCCCCAAAGTGAGCTTGGTAGGGACTCCAGAGGCAAAAGACTCCCAGGGTCAGGAAGTACCCCTCCTGGGGAGGGGCAGAGGAGGATGCTTTATTCTGTGGTTTGGTTGTGTCTGACTCGTCGTCGTGGCCCACAGGCCCATCGTCTGCCAGGCCCTTCTCTCCTCCACCATCTCCCAGAGTCTGTCCCAGTTCATCCCATCACTTCCACGACCTGTGCTATCCATTTCCTTCCCTACGGTCCCCTCTCCTTTATGCCTTCACTCTTTCCCAGAATCAGGGTCTTTCCCAATGCCTGTGGCCCAAGCTTTTAAGTGTTGTAGCAGCCACTTTAAATATGAATCCACTCTCCCCAGGGACAGAGGGTGGATGATGAACCCGTGCACCAATCAGGGCAGGGAGACGGCTGCCCCTGTGTTTTGGTCCTAGAGGTAGCTTTGTAGGAAATAAACCTTATATATAAAAGTGCTCAGTGATATCCATTAGTCAATTGTGATTGGGCCGTGATAACTGTGTGCAGTGAAATGATATTGGGCACATGCCTGTGAGGTCTTGTGAGTGACCCCCAGGCCCTCAGGGTTATCCCTAGAGCCCAGATGGGAAAAGGAGTGGGCTGCTCTCTCAGGGTTCAATCTCTTAGCCCAGTATGGATTGTGAAAGTGACACAGAGTGGGGTACCTCTATTCAAATCCTGCCTCAGGCTCAGTAGCTTTGGAGCCCTGGGCAAGTCATTGCATCCTTTTGTGCCTCAGTTTCTTTATCTGTAAAATGAAGGACTTAGGTTTAATGGGCCAGTCCCTTCTAGCTCTAAATTTATGATCCTATCCTTGATGCTGCTTCTCCTGAAAGGGGAGAAGGGGAGAGAACAAGCCTTTATTGAGCACCGTCATATTTGTACACAGTCAACTAATCTCCTTGAGGGCAACAATGTGGCCCTCACATCTATGCCTAGTGCTTAATAAAGTCTTATCATTGATTCTCTGTTGCTCCAGAGAGAGGCACTGCGGTGAGTGAAAGGGTCCAATCAATTAACCAACCAGAAGATTTTATGTGTTGGGTACTATGCTAAGCAATTCAAAAAAAGCCTTGCCAGTGGATAAGCACCTACTGTATGTCGGGCACTGTGCCAAGCACAGGAGACACAAGTACTAGCAAAAAGAGTCACTGCCGTCACAGAGCTTACATTCTAATGCAGGCGGGCTAAGAAGCTGCGGGGGTGGGGGCAGGGAAGGAGGTATATACCCGGTGGAAGGGTAGTGGGGAAGGTGAAGTGGAGGCAAGAGAGGAGCAAGTGGCACCTGCTACAGGGCCTTTCCTGACCTCTCCCCACTCACTAGTGCCCTCCTTCCCTCCCTCCCCAATTACCCTGCATTTATTTTGTATGATAGACAGACAGATGGATAAATGAGATAAGACAGAGACAGACAGAGATAATGGGTGGATGGATAGATAGATAGAGGGGTGGATGGATTGGTTTGGTATGGTCTTCAATCCCCTTATACCTCTCAGAGGCACAACCTCTGAGATAATCAAACAGCCACAAGCTGTTATTAAGTACAGGTCATGTTTCCCTGGCCAGTTTCCTTATAAAGGACAGGTGCGAGCATCAGTGTCCTGTATGATTGCAGACTGAACAACTGACCCAGGACCAAGAAAAATGGGATTTTTGTTTATTTTACAAACAAGGAAAAGAAAATGCACAGTATAACTAAAGGGAGAATGATGATTGTCATTTGGGTGGCTCTGAAACCAATTCTCAGAAACATATCCAGAATAAAAGTCCCCTCATGCCACACCCATGTTGATGATGAGGTCCACATGAGCCCTCTTCTGCCATTTGACCCTGACTTAATAATTTCATGTCAAACATCACAGAATCTTGGAGTTAGAAGGAATCACACCTCTCTTTCAGAGATAAGATACTCAATTAGAAGATACTCAATAATAAGGTAGTAAAAGAGGCTTTAGACTGGAAACAGTGAAATTGTGCGACTTCCAATGGATGAGGGATTCCATCATGCCTTCTGGGTCCTACATAAAAGCATCCCAAGTTGTCTGGATTTGAGGAGTCAACAAGTGCACAGGTAAGAGAGACTGTGTTCCATTGCAAGGTTCCTAAGAAGGAACCACATGGGTGAGGGTGGGGGAGCCCTTGGGATCAACTTTGGCTCAGGTCTTCTCCCCTAACCCCTCTGGCCAGGGATGGACCTTGCAACCCTCCAAGGGTCCTAAGGATGTTCAGCTACCCATACTCCCCTTGGTGTCCTGGCAGCATCCCTGGATCAGCTTAGGACAGTGTCTGCATTTAGAGTCAAGGACAGGTTAGACATCTATCTGTGGCTCCACAAGGAGCCCAAAAAGAACACTATACTAAGCCTAAGGAGAGATTCTTGAGAATCCCATGAAGGAAGAGAAGGGCTTCCAGCAGCCTAGGACTCTGCCTCAGATGCTGTCTAGGCTTGAACCTACTTTCCCTTGAACTCTGTATATACTTGGGAACAGTGTGACTTTAAGGAGATGTTTTGTACCAGCTTCTGAACAGAAAATCTTAGTCAAAACTCCTTTCGAAAAGGCTCTTGAGAATGGCTGAGTAAAGTATCTTAACTGATAGTCTTGGGGGGGACACATTGGTGGGGACTCAAGCAATTGACATTAGAGAATCATTCCCAAATCCTCAGGGGATATTCTTGGGACCCTGAAGGGAAGAAAGATGGAGACTTGCTCTGCAAACCAAAACTCTCGGTGGTAGGAATTGAGAGGAGGATCCACAGAGTTTAAATGGGAGATGTGGGAAGATTTTCCTACATCTGGCCTACATCCCTCTCTTGGAAAACTTTATCCTTCTTTCTGATTCTGCCCCATGGGACCAAACAGATGAGCCTAATCCCCCTTCCCCGTGACAGGTTACCCCTGAGTCTCTCTTCTCCAGGCTAAACAATCCATTCCTTCCACCAGTTCATTTGTGGTGCACTTGGTCTTCATTCTCCTACCATGGTGGTCACCCTCTTCTGGACTTGTTCTGCTCTGTGTTCTTCAAAATCCTTCTCCAGAGAGATTTCAATTGAAACAGAGACCTTGATGATGACCAAAACATTCCCTTCAGAGAGAGATGACAGAGAAGAGAGAAGGCAAATGCTCTGAATCACTCCCAAGACCAAAGGTGCACTCAGGATTCTCTATCTAATTTGAGGGAGTAACGATTGAGTGAGAACTTGAATGGAGGTCCAGGAAGAAGACTTCAAAATCCCAAGCCTGCTGAAAACAGAAGGAACTAACTTGAATATAAGAAGATAAGGGCAAAAGAGAGATGGAAAAACATTAGATGATGAATTATAATGAAGTGATAGAAAGAGGACAGAATAGAAAGTGTCATGGGGAGGGAAGGGGAGGGAGATTCGTGACTGTCAAAGGCCCACCTCCTGAAGAAGGAAGGAAGCCAAGAGGGGAGGTGAGGGCAGAGAGCATGCTGGACAAGAGAGATGGATGAGGGTCTGAACTAGGTGGTGGCTGTGAGGAGGGAAGGGCATGTTGTTAAGAGATGTTGTCAAGAACAAAATAGGATTTTGCAAATGATTTGATATGTAGGATGACTGATAAAAGATAAATTGGAGGAGCCATTAGATTAAATGGTGGCAAACATGTAGGGCATCATTGACCTAATTAATAGCCTGGATTCAGGAAAGCACTTGGACCAGATGGCATTCGCCCATGTGTTTGAAAGCAATGTAAGAGGAAGACATGAGAACTTTGAGTCAAAATATGTAACCTGCCATTATAAGAGGCCATTCCAGCAGAGGCGTTGAAGGAAACAAGCAGTATTAAGTAGACATCTACTATATATCAGGTACCATGCTAAGCACTTTACAAACATTATCTCATTTGATTATCAACACAACCCTGGGAAGTGGGCATTTTATAGGAAAAAAAAACTGAGACAAAAAGAGGTTAAGTGATTTGCCAGCTAGTAAGTGTCTGAGGCCAGATGTGAACTCAGATTCTCCTTGAATCCAAGCCTTATGCGCTACCCTCTGCACCATCCAGTGGCCTCAAGGAGGCATCAGGGCCAAACCCAGGAATCCACAAAGCATCAGTGCCATACTGTACAACTTAGAGTAACATCATCCAACATGGAGGCAAGAATGCTGTACCAGTGAGGGAAAGACAACTCATTTTCTGTGAAGGGAAGGAATTATTTGAATAATGGAAATCAAATCTCAGAGCTAGGAGGAATGTCAGAGGTCAGCTCATCAAATCCATCCCCAAACAAGAATCTCCTCCCACAAAATTCCCAACAAGTGGTCACTTAGCTTTTTCTTGAAGACCCCAATGAAGAAACAGCCATTCCCTCCTGAGAAATCCTTCCCCATCCTAGGACAGCTCCAATTGCTAGGAAGTTGTTTTCCTTGTATCTGGACCGAATCAGCCATTTTCTACACCTTCCATCCATGACTTGGAGCTCAAGCAGAACAAATCCAAGGCTTTGCCCTGCCCCTGCCCCATAAGCTGTTGGGTACAAGCAAGTAGTCTTACAAATAAAGTGGATAAATATCCCCAAAGAGAGCAAACCCTCACTTTTAAAAGACATGGTTAATGGAAAGAGTGCAAAATGCCCAATCCTGAGGTCGGTAAATGCCTGGAGCAGCCAAAAGGCAGTGTAGCGCATCCTGGAGGAACTCAGCAGGCTGCAGCATGCTACCAATTTGGAATAGCCCATGAGAAGGAGGTGAAAGATGTTACCAGAAACCTGTATAGCCAGAAAAGTATGGGGGCCCATCATGCACAAGAGCATATATATAAATTGCCATGAGATGGGAGGTGGAGGTGTGTCCCATTGTGTTTAGAGAACTAGAAAAATGAGAGAGTTTGTAAATGAACAACAAGGTATTTCAGAGTTGGACAGGACCTTGGTAACATCCAATGGAGCCCATGTCCCAGAAAGAATCTTTCCTTCTTGGGGCGGCAAAGGGTTGACTTGCGATCCCCAGAGTCCTATATCTAGAAAGTGGCATAAAATATGATTTGAAATAATCTGGAGGCATCCGAGAGCTGTCTGTCCATAACACCATATGGAATGGTCTCAAGGCCTGACCCAAGAACAAGAGGTGATCTGCCTCCCAACAGAAAACCTTCACTCAAATTTTGACCGTTACAACTTGCTCTTATCTGACATGTACTGGGTGATTCTGGTCACTGCATATCAGTAACAATAGAGCAGAACCAAATGGGGTTCAGAGAAGGACAAAAGAAATAAATAATCAATAGGAAGGTAGACATGCAGTGGCAAGAGTGGGAGATTTGGAATCAAATTCGGGTTCCAGCCCAGGCAACGCTACTCACTCCCCGTTGTGACCTTGGGGAAATCCCTCCACCTCTTACAGCCTCAGGCCCTTCATCTGCAAAATAATGAGGTTGGACCAGAGAATCTCTGAGCTACCCCTCAACACTAAGTCCCATGATACCATGATCTCTAGGGAGCTGGACCTTACCACCTCCAGATGTAGCTTGCTTGAGTGTGATACAGCCACAGAGAAATGTGGCCCCAGAAAGCTGGTATGCCCCACTCTCTTCAGCCTTGTCAGAGCACACTCAAAGCACTATGCTCACTTCTAGGCACCCCAGTTTTAGAAAGCTATTGATAAGCTGCAGGAGCTCCCAAGGAAGACAACCAGCAGGCGGAAGGGTCTTGAGATGCTATTGTTTGAGGAGGGTCAGTTGGAAGAATGGGAAGCTGAGAGGAGAGGTGGCCAAGAAGGCAAATGAAGACCATCTCCAGATACACAGGGGCCCCTTGACTGGTGCTAATGGGCAGAATGGGGAGCTGGGGGTGTGTCACCAAATTGGCCTTTGTGTGAATAGCCACTCTATCGGTGAAAGTCTTCCCAGAGGGGAAGGAGTCAGAGTCAACGACTTCACTCTGGCATGCCAGCATCAGACATCCCCACTAAATCTCCAAGTCTTGGAGAAATCAGGGAGGTTCCACTCTGGAAGAATATGCCCAGGTACTGCAGGTCTTCAAAGGCCCCAACTGAGAGAGGAAAGTGAAGTATCTCTGCATGTCCAGCAGACTCCAGAAGCCTGTCAGTGCCCTGGACTGCTGTATTTAGAACCCAGGGACAATGCTTCTGACTTATTGGCTGAAGGAGGAGGAGGTTCCAGAGAGCTCTGGGGGAGGGGAATGCCCACTGACAGGGCAGAGGTCCCCATCTATTCTTCATCTGCCTTGGACCCTGAGAGGTGACGTGATTCACTAGGATTTGAATTCAGGTGTCTATGACTCTAAGGCTGGCTCTCTCCCTATTATGCCACACTGCCTCCCATGGGCCTGCTTCATAGACTGGTTTTGACATCTCTTTATTTTAGGATTCCATGTGACAGAGGCCTTTCTCTCTCAGAGCATATTAGAATGATCCAGGGGAATAGACTGATTCATCCTGCACGTTTGCATGCTAATGAGCATAAATCAGCACATTTTCCATGTCTAAACTGCGCTTCCTTCATACCTAGAAGGCATCACATCTAGAAAGGAAACCGCGGGGAGCGATCAGCAATGCCGACACTTTGAGGGCCCATAAGAAGGTGGGATTCACTTAGGTGAGAAAATAGAGATGATCCTCAGGAGAAGAGGCTAGGCTGGCCAGGTCTGGGATGGCCTTGCTAGGGGAAAGGCCAGTGCCCTGATTTGTCCTGGGTCACACAAAGACACACACACACACACACACACACACACACAGACTGGCGGGCACGCACACACGCACACAACCCTCTCTAACAGACCCTCCCAAGAGGTGAGCCATACAAATGTATATTATGATCCGGACGACACTCATTTTGTACCCATTTGGATGACCTCCGATGAAGGGAATCTCACCCCTGGTAGGAACGCCCCCTTTGTTTAGCTGTGCTCGGCCCTCTCACAGTCACCTCTGGCGAGCACTCCAAGTTTTTGGTTTCATTGCCTTCAATAAACAAAGTTCCTTGGTCAGTAGATCATTGAATGAAGGTACCTCAGGACCCCAGGGCTTCCCATCCACTCTGCAGCTCCACCCTCTTAGATGTATGAGAGGATTCCAGGATCCTGGGCTCACTCAAGACTTTGAGTTCCAGTGAAGGTGCTATCTGGCATCGGTGAAGGGAGCTTCCTCACTTGGAATTATCTTTATAGATGAAATCAGGAGCCCAGCCCCCACCCTTGTCATTATTGTTTATTGCTGTCACTACAAATCACTTCCAGCGCCATTATCGCCTTCGATGCTGCACCCCTGCCCTAAAGATCAGGGGGAAGGTAGAGACCCTGCTCTCCTTGGGGCCTAGCCCACCTCCTGGACAAGAAGCTCCCCACTGAGGGCGCTGGCAGGCCCTGAGAAGCTCCCCTGGGGGCCGCAGAGGAGGCTGAGCCCCCCCCCCCAACCTCCCGGGGAGGTGCCTGGCACCCGCCAAGGCTTCTCCCCCATACTCCTAATTGCAGCTTTTGTTCCACTGCGTTTCTCTTTCTCTTTTCCCTTCTCGCTTTTGGTGGTGGTTATTAATGTTTTTTGTTTCCTCCCAAATTACAGCTGTGTAGCGGCTAATTGAGTTAATTGTTACCATTCAGCAGCTGGAGTGACAATTTAGCACCTGCTAATAAAGAGGCAGGGTTTGGAGATGGGGGAGGGGAGGTGACCCCGACGGTGCCAGGGCCATCCTGTCACTTTGGGGAAGGGAGCGTAACAAAGGCAGGGCCAGTGTGTGCATGTGTGTGAACGCGTCCTTCCATCCCTTCCACGCATTGTCCCAGCGCCACTGGCCACATTCCTTCGGACTCATCTACACACTGCTCGTGTAGACAAGGACGTGTAGATACGCCCTGAGACAGAAGAACGAGATGCTGGAGAAAAGGCTTCTCTCCCTCGGGAAGGGACCGGGATGTCGTCCACGCTCTGTGGGACTCAGGTGTGGGAAAACTGAGACTGAGAAAGATGGCATGATTTGGCCAAGGTCACAGAGCACTGAGTGCCCCGAGCCAGGATCTAAGTCCGAGACTTCCTGACTCCTGTTCCAGCTCCGTCCCCATCAAACACCGGCCAGACTAAAGTCAAGGAATCATTTCCTTGACAACATAGCAGCGAGCAGTGCGAGATGAAGAGGACGCTAGGGCCAAGGGGCATTGAGACCTCGGGAAGGGAAGGCCCCTTCTAGGGGCAACACCCGGCCCGCTACAACACAAGTTTCTGCCACTCCATTCCTTTTGAGTGAACGACCCCAGAGAAATAGAGGCATCTCCTGGAACCGGCCTTGGCCTTCCGTGGACCTGGGTGCGAACGTTCCCCTGAGAAAGCCTGGCTCGGAATTCTCTGTGTCTGAGCTACACCGTTTGTGGACGGGAAGAGGCCACGGATGGGGAAGTCAAGGCCCAGGGAGGGGAACTAAAGAGGGTCGGGCCTGGGAAGAGAGGGTCCACATCTCCCGCCTCCTCCCGGGACCCCGCGACGCCTCTTTGGAGCATCCTCTGAGGGAGGCCTTTCTTATTGAAGCCGCGGCCGGCTGAATGACAAGCCCAGGGAGAGGGAGGAAAATTGGGATTCGCCGACAGAGGAAAAGAGGGGAGAGGAGGGAAGAGAAGAGAGAGGAAGAATCTGGGCTGCACCTCCCTGAGCCCGGCGTGTGGGGCCCAGCCGGGCTATGCTGGGTTACCTCGGTGACTCTGAACCAGTCATTTCCTTTCTCAGGCCCCCACTCTCTTAATCTGCAAAATAGGCAGAGTGGGTGGGAAGGAGCTCATTGGTCTCCACTCCACGGTTCTGAGTCCAGTGAAGCCTGGGAAAATGGGGGGAGTCCCCAGGTCTGGAGGCCCAGCCCCCTCGCTCCGGAGCGCGCCGGGGGACTCTCAGCCCCACCCCCTTCCTTAAGGGTCCCATTCCCCCTCCAGCCTCCTCCTCCACCCGCCAAACTGCCACCACTCATGCCTCCTCTCCAGAGCCCTCGGCGGTTTCATCTGGCCTCATCACATGTCCCGAGATGTGGAGACCCGGAGATGATTAAAGGGAGGCTAAATGGGACCTTTGAGGAAGGTTCGAGGAGCAGGGATGAGGCCGCCTGCAGGGGATGGACTGGCCGGGCTCAGGAGACAATGAATCTCTTCTCACCGAGCCTACGGTGCAGAGGAGTCCCAGGGGACGCATGGGGAAAGGCGCTTCAGACCCAGGGGGAAAAGGAACGTGGAACATGGACGCTGAGCGGACCGTGCTGTCTTTTGTTTTTGGTGCTGTTGGTTTTCTTTTTTGAGGTTTTTCTTTCTTGCTCTGATTCTTCTCTTATGACTAATGCAGAAATATGTCTAATGTTTATATATATATATATATATATATATATATGGGAGAAAAATTTGAAATTGGAAATCTTATTGAAACAAATGTTGAAAACTTAAATAAATAAATAAATTTTAAAAAGAGAGAGACAATGAATCTAAGCGAAGCCTGAGAACCGGAGGGGAGGGGAGGGGAGGAGAGGAGAGGAGAGGAGAGAGGAGAGGAGACTCTGGGCTGGAAGATCACAGAAGGAGAGTCCTGGGTCATTGACCCAGAGTCAGAAGCTCCTCCCAGGCCATCTAGTCCAAGCCCCTCATTTTACAGGAGAGGAAACTGAGGCAAAGAGCCTCGAGAGCGGCTGCTCAAGGACTCATACTGAGTTATTGGCGATGCAGGTTTCTTGGCCTGGGCTGTCAACCCAACCAAGGATCAATGGCATCTGTGAGCACCAAGGACCCACCGTACAAACGCAGAGAGGCGATAAAATAGGCAGAACTGACCTCTGGGCCAGGAAGATGCAGATTCGAATCCAGCCCACCTTTAGCACATTGGTGGAACCCTTGGCAAGTCACACCCCCTCTCTGTGCCTCAGTTTCCCCACCAGAGGACCTCACAGGGCCCTGCCAGCTCTCGGCTGGGTCTCAAGTTGCAGAAGTCAGCCTTTCCTCACCAGAAGTTTTTCACAGCAATAGAATCAAAGGTCTGGGTCAAATTTGCATGGGTCCTGGGGCCACAAAGACAAAAATGAAACATTTCTTGCCTCGAGGGAACTCTCACTCTCTCCAGGAAGCAACAAGTCTCTGTGTAAACCTAGCTGGTCTTGGGGCTCCTGGGTCAGGTCACATTCACATGAGTCAATTCAACATGCATACAAAATAATGGGGGGGCTGGTGAAGAAGGTCATGCTTGAGTGATCTGGGGAGCCTTAGAGGGGGAGAAATGAAAAGAGAGATGGGTGGGGAGATGCCAGGTCCAAGATGCTCCTTGAAACCAAAAAGGATTTTCCCTTTAACGCCAGTTTTCCCTCAGATATCTGTGAATCAAAATGAACAAACATTCAAAAGGCAATGCAGAGGTGCAGAACAGACAGAGATGGTGGCCCACTGAGAGCCTGGGAGCTCATCAATGAAGGTCCTTCCTCCATGGAGCCCCACCTACCACCAGTGAACATGAAGGATGAAAGCCAACCTTCTGTCCTTTAGAATAAGTAGTATTATATTAGTTAATATTCTATGCACTTTTGCCTTGTTGCACCATAACCATCACAACTATCACAACAGCTGGAGCACCCACATAGACCTCAGATGATTGATTACAAAGCACTTCATACACATTCATTCCTATACTCCTAGATGCATTTCTGGGAGGGAATAATACAAGTCCTCTTACTCCCATTTTACAGATGAAGAAACTGAGCCTCACAGTAGCAAAGTGACCCATCCATGGCTAGGAGCACATTTAGTAAGTAACAGAGCTGGGGCTCAGATGTACAGCCCAATGGATTCACTCTGATTCCCTCTCCACTTCACCACACTGCATCTCTTTGGGGGAAAAGAGGGGACATGTCCAGCTTTTCCAGCCAGTGTTACCAGAGAACATTTGCCTGACTCCTGAACCATTTCTCAATAAAGGAGAGGATCTCTGGCAGAAGGAAGTGTTCTCATGATGACTCCAACCAGGCTGGAAAGAATTCAGCTTGTCAGGGACCATGAGAGGGCATCCTGCAAGGGTGAGGTGGGGCTATGAGACCCTCCCTTCCCCATCAATGTCTTGTCCATCATTCTGGGCAGAGACCTCAAGATAACCTGCACATGACATGTGGCCAGTGAGTCACAATTCCTCTTCCAAAATGTTATCTCAACAGGCAAAAGGCATCGTGATTTGGGGGGCTGGCCTTGAAATCCCACCTCTGAGGGCCGAGTGACTCTGGGAAAGTCACTTACACTCTCTGTGCCACCAGAAAATTGTCTGAGACTGGATTACAGGGGAGTGGCTGATCTCCATTGGTGGAGAAAGTTTCCATGCCAGGAGTTCTCTACACCAGAAGCACTAAAACGCAAATAGAAAAGGGGCCACAACTCGTTACACAAGGCTCACCGAGGGCGGTGTGTTGACTTAGATTTGCAATGTGATTATAGCTGTACTTCATTGTGTCTTTATTTATTCTATTAAATATTTCCCAATTACATTTTAATCTGATTCTTCCAGCACTTGTTAGTGTTGCATCATGACTGCATACGTGTTTAATGTCTGTGCTCTACAGGGAGAGAGGGGAAGGAGGAAGGAAGGAAGGAAGGAAGGAAGGAAGGAAGGAAGGAAGGAAGGAAGGAAGGAAGGAAGGAAGGAAGGAAGGAAGGAAGGAAGGAAGGAGCAAGAAAAAGAAGGAAGGAAGGAGGGAGGAGGGGGAGAAAGGTGTTTCCTCATCTGGGATTTCCCTATATCAGTGAAATCACAGTTCCAGGTAATTTTTCTATCCCTTATCTCCAGACTATTTATAACTTAGCATTGGATGGAGTGGGATAGAAAAGGTAACAAGCATTTCTATGGCACCTACTATATGCCAGTAATTGTGCTAAGTTCTCTACAATAATTATCTCATTTGATCCTCACCACCACCCTGGGAGGCAAGTGCTCTTATCATTTCTATTTTATAGTTGATGAAACTGAATCGGATAGAGGTTAAACGATTTGCCCAAGGTCACACAGCAAGTATATAAGGCTAGATCTGAACTCAAGACTTTTGCCTCCAGGCCCAGTAATCTACCTACTTCACTACCTACCTACCGGGCTCTGTAGAATCAAAACCCTCTAAAGATAGGTACTAACTCTAGGAGCTCCTGTGATCTGGATACCTTATCCCTTTATCTATGCTTTACAAGGGGCATGTAGGTGGTGCAGTGGATAGAGCACTGGCCCTGAAGTCTGGAGGCCTATGTTCAAATTCAGCCTCAGACACTTGACACTTACTAGCTGTGTGACCATGGACAGGTCACTTAACCCCGACTGCCTTAAACATCAGGGGCCATATCCAGTTGTCCTGATGCAAATCTTGGTCCTAGAAGAGAGAGTGAGGCTGGTGACTTTGCACAGCCCTTCTTCACTTAAATTACTGCAAGTTATGCCATCACCTCCCTATGTCACAGTCCTCTTCGTGTTTAAAATCCCCTGATTATCACATTCGAGAATGAAGGACAAAACAACATGCTTTACAAACATTATCTCATTTGAGCCTCAGAACTTCCCTGTGAGGTACTTAGTATCATTATCCCCATTTTACAGATGGGGAGACTGAGGCAACCAGGGTTAAGTGACTTGCTCAGGTTCACACAACTAGGAAGTGTCTCTGAGGCAGGTTTTGAATTTTTATTTTCCTGACTCTAAGTTCAACATTATCCACTGTACCACCAGGTTGTGTGACCCTGGGTAAGTCCCTTAACCTCTCTGGGCTCTAAAGTCCCTTCCAGCTCTTGATCTAGTATCACATGATCTTAGGTCCAAAATAAATGCTTCTGGAATTACACTGAATTAAATTCTAGCATGTTAGGTGGGCTGCTCCCTGCTGAACAAACAATTCTGCCTGAGGGAAAGGGAAAGAAATTTAATGAGGACTAGCAAACACATGGACTTTCAGGAAATGTCAAGCTTACTACAAACACCAACATTTATCAGTTCTACAAATGGAAAACTGAAGTTTGGATCATCACACACAGAGTGGGAGCTTCTTACAGGAAGAGATGAAAGGGAAGAACCCTTCCGGTTTCACACCCCTCCCCCATTGTGAGATGTTGTTTGTCCTTCATTCTCTAAGAGGACTGTGATATTGGAGGTGATGTCATGACTTTCACTGAATTGGATTGAGGGAGGGCCATGCAAGGTCAATAACCTCGATCTGTCTTTCAGAGACATCTGGGTCCAGTGGCAAGATAAACCTCAGGACGACTGGAGATGGCCCCAGATATTTAAGGCAATTGGGGTTAAGGGATTTGTCCAGGATCACACAGCTAGTAAGTATCTGAGGTGAGATTTGAACTCAGGTCCTCCAGATTTCAGGGCCAGTGCTCTATCCACTGTACCACCTAGCTGCCCATCAAGTGAGATGACATATGCACTGGATACCCTGTATAAATGCCAGCTTCTGCTCATGATCGTCGGTGGACAAATAGGATGTGGTCAGGGATGCCTCCAACACATACTGGTTGTGTGATGCTGGGCAAGGTCTCTGCCCTTGGGGGGGGGATTATATTCAATAGAAGATACAAATGACAGGTGAGGAAAGAGGAGGGATGAGTTGGACCCCCTCAAGCCCCCTCCCAGGGCAGTTACTTTAGTACATTTGATGTAGAATTTTAAAGAGGACATGACTATTAGTTAACCAGGGACACATACAGTGTCCCCCTGGAGGAGGGGAGCTGGCACTGTGCTCTCCCAGGAGCTGAGGACAAGTGGAGCACACAGTGATAAGGTAACTTGTGAAGCTCAGGGCAGCCATCTCCACCAGCAGAGCAGCAGAAGGATGAAGTATGCTTCTCCCCATCCTTTGGTGCCCCGGGGAACTCCAGGAGTTCACAGTCCCTCCTGCATGGGTTTCTATCTTCATGGAAACCTGATGACCCAGAGAGGTTCTGGGGCAGCTTCCTGAAGAGTCAGCCCTTCTCAGGCTGGTCTTCAGAGAGTGGCCTCAAAGCCTGTAGAGTCACCAGGAGCCCACAGGGAAGATGGGAAAAGGGGTGGCTCAGGATGGCATTTCCAAAGGGGCTAGGATCACTTGAGGAAGAAGTGACTCACCACAAACAGCAGAGCTTTCGGCTTCGACAGATGGGGCAAAAACTCTGGGAAATGTGCTTTTTGGCTGAATTTAGAATAATTACAATGCACTTTATTAGGGCATCAGGCGCTCAGCTTCTCGTGAGATGCTGGGGGTGAGGAGGGTAGTCTTTCCTGGCAAAGAAAGCTAAAGACAAAAGGGCCAATTTCTTGGCTTCTTTTCAGCCTCTCGTTCTGCCTCCATCTTCGTGGGTCCAGATCCGGTCACCAGCCCACCACAGCTCACCAGGAAAGATGGGCTGTTGACAATTTAAAGATTGCCTCCCCAAGTGCAGAGGCAAAGAGAAATCTGGGTGTCATAGTGCCCGCTGGAGCCCTCAACCCTTTTTCTCGCCTCTCCCTCCTTCTGCCTCCCACCGGTTCCCACTCTCCCAGACAGACGGCGGCCTGCTGATCCCATTCCTGAGCAATTGATGATCTCCTCCTATGGGACAACTTCCACCAACCCAAACCCCACACTCTCTTCCCAAAAAATGTGGGTAGCTCCCCCCCCCCCGTCTGTCTGTCTGTCTCTGTCGCTCTCCTCTTTTTTACCCTCTTATTTCTCTTTGTTATTTTCCTTTTCTCTCTCTTGATTGCCTGTCTTGTCTCTGCTCTTCTAATGTATAGTGTCAGGCTGTCCCTGCTGAGTGCTCCAGCAGCAGAGAATGCTCATTGGTCTATTGACCCAAACTATAGAACATTCTTGGTTCCCCAAGAGGCTGCTCAAACTCTGCTTGGCTAAATAAGTCTTTCCACATGGTTAGCTCACTCACATACTGCTTGTGTATACAGATGGTGCTATATCAGTGCACATTAACATGGGCTCTCCAGTTATTTCTTCCATACTGTGTCTTCTCCTACTCAAATACCCCAATAGTTTCATGATCCTTAGGCAACCAGGTCACAAAGTGGGAAGAAAGCTGGGCTGGGAGTCAGGAAGACCTAAGTTTAAATTTGGCCTCAGACATTTACTAGCTGTGTGTCCCAGGAAAAAAATCACTTAACCACTGTCTGTATCACAGTTTCCTCATTTATAAAATGGGGGTAATAATAGCACCCATCTCCTAGGGATGTTTTGAGGGTCAAATTTGATCATATTTGGAAAACGCTTAGCATGGTGTCTGGCCAGTAAGAACTACCCAAATGTGTTGTTATCGTTATCTCATCCATTCAAAAGTTCCCTCCAGTAGTACCTACACACACAACTGTACGTCCATCTCCTGTCCATCTCCTCCAACAAGTTTGCCACAGGGAGTATGCCAGTGATATTAATAGTAGGATCATAGATTTAGGACTAGAATGGACAATATAGGTCATCTCATTTTATGAAAGAGGCAACTGAGGCTTGGAAGGATTCTGGAGTTTTCCTAGTCACATGAACATTTATTGGTGCTGGGATTTGAACCCAGGTCTTTCTGACTCTGAGGTATGCTCTACATATATTAGAACACATTGATACTTAACAATAATTATATTAAGAATGAGGAAGATGAAGAGGATGAATTTATTGCCGCTTTTTAAAAAATCTTGTTATACTTGGGGCAGCTAGGTGGTGCAGTGGATAGAGCACCGGCCCTGGAGTCAGGAGTACCTGAGTTCAAATCTGGCCTCAGACACTTGACACTTACTAGCTGTGTGACCCTAGGCAAGTCACTTAACCCCAATTGCCTCACAAAAAAAATCTTGTTACTCTTCCATTTTCAAATTATTAGAATGAGAGATGAGACTAAAAAACCCCAGAAAAGGGGCAGCTAGGTGGCACAGTGGATAGAGCACCAGCCCTGGATTCAGGAGTACCTGGGTTCAAATCCCACCTCAGACACTTAACACTTACTGGCTGTGTGACCCTGGGAAAGTCACTTAACCTCAATTGCCCTGCAAAAAAATCCCACAAAAGTGATGACAAATAATCACCTCTTGGGCCAGACTTTGAGTCTGAATACTGAAGTATTGGTTTGGATTGGTTTAGACCCAGGATTGAAATAAGACAGTTTGTATTAATATTATGAACAAACCAATGTAGGAGCTCGACCTATAACTGCTTGATCAGTCTCGGAACAGTGAGAGGAGACAGTTTTTCTCCCTAAACCCTGCCCTCTTCCCAACTTGCCCATTTCTGTGGAGGGCACCCCCATCCTCACCATCTCCCAGGCTCACAACCAAGGTCTCATCCCCAACTTGTGGCTCTGCTCCCCCCACCCCATCCAAGCTGTGGCTTCTGCCTGTGTAACATCTCATTTTCATGCTATTCTCTCCTCTGAATTGTCACCGCCCTGGCATAGACCCTCAGTCCCCCATGCCTGTCCTGTTGCAGTAGCCCACTGGCTGGTCTCCCTGCCTCAAGCCTCTTTCTAATCCAGTCTGTCTTCTCCTCGGCCATCAAATTGATCTCTAGAAGTGCAGGTCTGGCCATGGTATCTCCTCTAGTGGTTTCCTGTCACCCTCTGTTTGGTGTTCAAAGCCCTTCCTAACCAGGTCTCCTCCTGCCTTTCCAGACTTCCTATGTCATACTCCCCCCTCCATGGACTCTGAGACCCAGTGGCCTCAGCATCCTCCATCCCTGCACTCTGGGCACTTCCGCTGAGTGTCCCTCATACCTGGAATTCTCTCCCTCCTCTTCTCCTGGTCTTTCTGGCTTTCTTCAAGCCCCCAGCTCAAATCCTGAGCTCTATGAGAAGCCTTTTCTGGTCCCTGTTAATGCCAGTGCCTCCCCTCCATTGATTATCTCCCATTAATCCTCTCTGTATCTTGTTTATGTGTAGTCCTTATCTTCTCCCATTAGGCTGGAAGCTCCTTAAGAGTAGGGATGGGGGGAGGGGGTGCTTAGCACACTGACTGGTACACAGTAGGTGCTTAATAAATACTAGTTGACCGACAGGGGCAAGGTTAGCGCCTCACCCCAATCTTTCCCTGTAGAACAGGAATTCCTGTTTGATGGCACATGGACCCCTTTGGCTGTTTCACAGAACAACTTTCTCTTCATTAAAACTGTGGCACTGGAGAGAGACTAGATCCTCCATCTCCACTCTACCCAAGCCCGCAAAGCCTCCTAACTTAACCCTGTCACGGGCAACATCCACAACATCAACCTTCACCAAGGAGCCCGAGCTCAAAGCCTTGAAGCCACCATTGACCAACAAGCCACCGCTGCCTGTGCTTTCTACCAGTCTCACTTCTGGCTCCCAAGTCTCCAGTTCTGGTCTTTATCAACCCACACCAAAGCTGTAGCAGCTGCCTCCCGGCAGGTCCCCCTGCTGGAAATCAAAGCTTCTTAAATCATGGGGCTGCATGAATGAATGTGGGGGTCATGAACCGTTTGGCAACAGTGGAAAGTTACGTCCATCTCTTTTCTATACCCATATACCCAGGGTCACGTAAACATGTCTCGGGCAAAAAGCGGTCGTGAGTGGGAAAAGTTTCAGAAGCCCTGGTCTAACCCCCTTGGACGCCACTACCAGATTTGTAGCCTTCATTCTGCCAGGCTCCTCCTCAGGCCTCTTCAGCCCTATAACAGAAGAGAGTGTGCCCAGCACCCCATGCTCTCTGAGCAAAGAATGCTGCCCCATTATGCTCAGGGTGGAGGCCTTCAGGCGTTCCTCTGGGGACACGGCTCCCTTCAAGTAGCAAGCTCAGCACCTCAGACTCCTTGGGGGGGAGGGGGGTGCCTTTCCTTTGCAGCTTTGGTGCCCGGGAGCCCATCCCTTCTCCCTCACACACTTTGCTTGGATGGGGGGGGCGGGGGGGGGGGGGGGAGGGGTGAGCCATAGGGCTTCCTGGTCAGAGCAGTCAGCCTCCTATAAATGTGCTAAGGGGAAGGGAGGGTGGCATCCTGCCCTGCTCACGTCTGCTTTTGGTTACAAAGACGAAAGCTTCTTCAAGGCATCCAGGCATAAACATTCCTGGCAGGATTTACAGGATTTAAAGCATGGATACAATTAAATACTTTGTTCATTAATCTTCAACTCTTATCAGCAACTGTTCAATCCAGTCCTGGAACTGGAGTGAAAACGCTGCTATCCCATCCTTCTGTTCCTCTAGGCCTGTTATTTCCTTGGTACGTATGCGGAAACTCCCTTCACTTACTCAGATTGGTGACTCAGCTATGGGGGAAACTGAGGCAGGAGGAGGTTGAGTGACTTGCCCAAGGTCACACAGCTAGTCATTGTCTGAGTCCGAATTGGAACTGGGGTTTTCCGGCCTCCAAGTGCTATGCACTGAGCCACCCAGCTGCTTGGGATTGTGAGAGATTCAATGATTTTACCACAGTCCTATAGCGAGTCCATGTCAGAGGTAGGGCTTGGACCCAGGTGCCCCTGACTCCAAGTCTGGCTTTCTACAGCATCTACTGTGCCATGCTGCTCCCCATCTTTTCTCACAGAACTTTTGTAACTTCCTCGGAGGAATGCCCCCAGGACTAGTCCATGGACCATGAATCTCAGGTGCAAGAAGCACCCCAGCATTTGGGAGCACACCCCAGAGCAGTGGCTCAGTCCGAGCTCAGTCCTGGGTCTTATTAGTTCACAGCCCCTAGACAAGTCCCTTGAAGTCTCCTTAGCTCTAGGATTGGGATAGGGAACCCCATCTTCCCTACAGGTGGAGGTAAAGGCCAAATCAAAAACTGTGGGCAAAGATGCTGGTAAATCACAGCTCATTGCCCCTAAGGAATGGTGGACATTCTCCCAAAGGGCTGTCACCTTCTTGGACCTTTTCTCTAAGGTCTGTCACATCCTCTGAAAGTACAGTCTCAGGCATCACCAGCTTTCCCTTTGGGATAAGCAAACAGCAGCCTCTCAGCAACCGTGGCTTTGCAGAAGGAGAGAGTAAAGCAGGAGGTGAGTGAATAGCTGGATTGAGTGTATGTGTGGGGGGCGGGGATGCCACCTGCTGCCCTCTGTCCCTGCTGTGCTCTTCCTCCCCACACTGACTGGAACATGCAGCCTTTGTGCATTAGGAGCTATGGAGTGGCACAGGCTTTTGAAAAGTTTTGTCCTCAGTGCTCGTATTGGTGTAGGGCTTGACATCACTCAAGAGCCTCCAAGCATGGTTAAAACTAAAGCACTTGGGGGGCAGCTAGGTGGTGCAGTGGATAAAACACCGGCTCTGGATTCAGGAAGACCTGAGTTCAAATCCGACCTCAGACACTTGACCCTTACTAGCTGTGTGACCCTGGGCAAGTCACTTAACCCCCATTGCCCTGCAGAAAAACAAAACAAAAACAAAAAAACTAAAGAACTTGATGGGCCCCAAGATTATGCAGACTCAGGTTCTTGGAGATTTCTTCAACTCCTTCTAACAAGGCTACAATCAATAAGTAGAATTATCCATGCTCTCACAATAAGCCAAGAGGGGGGTTTCTGGGGACAAATGGAGATCAGATCCATCCCGAGATCTCCTCCCCTGCAAATCCTCTCCCTTTCTCCTTGGACCAAAACTTCTTAACCATCAGATATCGACACAGAACAAGGTTGGGATGGTGTGCAGCTGGCAGGTATGCAGGGTGCAGGCAAGAATTTAGAGGTAAAGACTCTAAGGTATCAACTGAGAGCCAATAGCTTCACCTAAGGCTTTGCTTCTTACAGGAAGCACATTTTCTTGCCAACCAGGTATAATATGGGGGACTGAATGCAATCTCATCACATCAACAAAGTTGCTCACTGTGTTTTCTGAGCAGAGCCCCCAGAATGGCTTAAGTGGGACATAGACTGATAATCAGGGATTGGAAGGGTCAAAAGAAACTTTCTGACTCCAAGATAAATAGTTGGCTGGGACCAACTGTGCCAGTGTCAGTGAGAAAAGAGTTGTCAAAAGAAGAGACATACTTCTATGCTAAGGGATTCTCCTGGCTGCCTGGAGGAACTTGACTTTTGTGACCTTAGGCTATGTGTCCTAAAGGAGTCAGGTTTAGCTACATCTGCTAATGGAGAGCCCCTTGAGGGCAGGGACTGTCTTGTGCCTCTTTTTATATCCACAGTGCTTAGCACGGTGCCCGGCACATAGTAGGTACTTAACAGATGTTTATTGTCTAGATCAATTAAAAGCCACTGAATCCCTGCAGATGGTAGCAATGAAGCTTAAGATGTCTGGCTAAGGCACCCTCTACTTGCCTAAAGTGACTGGTCCTCTATAGACGAGTGCGGGGGATGGTCCTCTCCATCAATCAGAGAACTGGAAACCAGTGCCAAGTCCAGCCCTGAAGGGGGAAATGTATGGTGACAGCTCTCTGCATAAGTGAAAGATGTTTCTGTAATTCCTGACAATACAGCAAAGAAGCGTGTCTGAATTCTGTTTGTGTGTGTGTGTGTGTGTGTGTGTGTGTGTGTGTATGCGTGCATGTGTGCGTGGTGTGTACTAAGTGAGGCTGATCACGCTTCGTCTCTAGCACAGTGACATCTTTTGAATCCATGCATATTGTTGTTTTCACCATGCCACATGTAATCCTTCAGCAGCCAAATGCTGGGGTGGGGGGAGGGGGACCGAAAAAGGATCTGGCAAGGAGATAGTGCTATAGAATAGGGGGCCGCAATACAGCTTTGATGAAAACACAAAATGTTACCCCCAAATCAGTCCTAAATGAATGAATCCTTTGGAAGATGGCTTCAAAAGGATAGCTCCCTTTCCCCTAATTGTTGCAGCATGTCGTAAGGAAGGGATCGAGCACCTGGTGGGAAGGCAGGAAATCAGACCTCACCTCCCTCCACTGGGTGACAAGCCCCTAGGACAGAAGTCTCATACATTGAGCTAAGAGAGACTGAATTTGAACTCTCTCCCTGTCTCTTATTAGCTCTGTGACCATAAGCAAACTTCTCTGAGCCTGTTTCCTCATATGCCACGCCCACTTTACAAGGTTAGTGTGAAGATCACAAGAAATGATGGAAGCAAACCCGGGCCTCAATTTCCCCATTTATAAGACGAGCGTATTGGACAAAATGACGCCTAAGACTCCTGGCTCTAAATCTGTGAGCCCTGGATCCTCCCACCCTAAGTGTTTTCTTAATACTCACAAGCTCTCCAAGTGTCAACTTACCCAAAGGATTGAAGACAGAAATCAGACCAGGAGCTCTCCAAGGTCTCATAATAGGTGATCAAGCTCCCCTCCCGCTCAGAATAGTTTAATACTGGAATCTCCTTGAGGTCGTGGGTTGTTTGCTCTTTGCATCTCTGTTACCTGGCACAGCCTGGGCACTATTTTTCCAGACAAGAGCTGAGATTCTATGGGCGTGGGGAACTCCTAGTGAGGGAATTATCAGTGTAGAGCAGCCCTGCTCTGCCACCTAGAATCCTAGGACACTAAAAGGTGAGGTGAATTGCCCAGGGCCACACAGCCAGAATGGCCGGGGGGGGGGGGGGGGAGGGGGGACTTGAACCCAGGCCTTCCCTGACTCACTATGCCAAGTTATATGTCATATGGTGAATACTTAATAAATGTTTGTTGAATGACTGAATAAATCATATAGGATCTCTAAGAGTCAAGAAGTTGTTAAGGTTTCTGATCTGGGGACATAACCTACTTCAATGGAAAAAATCCTAGAACACAAGTCCTCTAACTGGAGTTTTGATTCTTTATGTTCTCTGTAACTTGAAGAGATTTCTTAGTCCCAAACTCGTGTTTCTCTCTCTCTGTCTCTGTCTCTGTCTCTCTGTCTCTCTCCCCCCTCTCTCTGTGTCTCTGTCTGTCTGTCTGATGTATACTCCTTACCTTTGCCACTTCATTTATATAGAGTGAAGTTATTGAGGAGCTAATTCAATTTTCATCTGCATTCAAAGGGGCTGATTGTCCAGGCCTAGAGAAATAAGAAACCTGGTCTACCTTGTCATGTTTCATCTGTAGTCTTGTATTCAATTTCAGGCACCATGATTTAAGAAGGACATTGAGGGGCAGCTAGATGGTGCAGTGGATAGAGCACTGGCCCTGGAGTCAGGAGTACCTGAGTTCAAATCCGGCCTCAGACACTTAACACTTACTAGCTGTGTGACCCTGGGCAAGTCACTTAACCCCAATTGCCTCACAAAAAAAAGAAGGACATTGATCACCTGGAGAGAAGGGTGACCAGGTTGGTGACCACATCATAAGAAGGAAGGGAAGGGAAGGGAAGGGAAGGGAAGGGAAGGGAAAAGCATTAATTTAAAAACTACTCTGTGCCAGGCACTGTGTTAAGTGCTTTCTTTATAAATATCTCATTTGGTAAAAGTGAGATCAGCTGAAGTGACTGAGTCACTATAGTCTGGGGAAGACTCAGTAAAGACATTGTTGAGAGGGAGGGAGGAAGAGAGAAGCTCCAGGAGAGATAGCTCTGAGCAGTCACTAGGAGGACCTTGATGGAGAGCCAATTAGAGAAGAGGAAAACTTCTAGCAGTGAGTGGCAGTGAGGGCCACGGGGAGATTCAAAACTAGAACCAGAGAAGGCAGTCAGAGGGCCCTCTGAGGCTGTCTAATGCAACCTAGCACTGAACAAGGATTCTTTCTCCAATATTTCAGGCAAGGAGCCATCCAGACTCTTCCTCAAGATGTCTAATGATGGGAAACCCACCAGCCCTGGGTTCATCTCTCCTCCCCCTCTCTACATCTCCCAACCCCTGACCATCATCCTCCAATCTCTCCCTACTTCTCTCTATTTCTGGAGGGAAAAGTAACTCTTTCTCCTTGGCAAGACCATTCATTCTATTGCACACTCGATCCCATCTCTCTCCCTCTCCTCCAGCAGCTGGCCCTCTACTCATTCCTCCTCTGAACTTCCTTCTTTCTGCCAAGGGGATAATCATCCTTCCAGGCCCCTGATTACCAGCTCTTAGCCCTCTTAAAGTCTCCACTTTTTCTTACCCCTGAGAGCCATTCAATTGTTAAGTTTTGTAACTTCTCTACCCACAATGTTTCTTGCATCTAATTGGGAGGTCAGTCTACCAGACCCTCCTCACCTCTCATCTGTACTATTCCAATAGCTTCTTACATTGTTCCTGTGTCCCATCTCTCCTTCATACAACTACCAACATGATCTTCTGAAAGGAAGTGTTACTCCCTTGCTCAAAATACTTCCAGAACTCCCCATTGTCTCTATATTCAAGTGCAGACCACTCTGTTTAGAATTTCAAGTCCATCCCAACCTGGGTCCAGTCTCCATTTCCAGATGAATTGCAGCAAATTCTCTTTTAAGCATAATTTGTCCCAGTGAAACTGGTCAAACTTGCTGTTTGTTGCATATGTCGTCCATTTCCCATCTCTGAAGCTGTGAGCAATCTGAGCCCGATGGACTTACTCAATATTCCCCATAAAAGATGTTCAGTTGCCCATATTTGTGCCTTCCAGTCTTGGCTGCCCTACCCCCACCCCGTGCCTGGAATGTTCTTCCTCCTTCCTTCAAGCGTCAGCTCAAGTGCTCCCTTCTACAGAAGGCCCCTCCCTTCCTCATTCTCCACCACCATTTCTTTCATGTGGATTTTACACTGTTGACAAAGGAGAGAGAGAGCCTGGCTTAAAGCCAGGAAGCTCTGGGCTCCTTAGGACCCTGGACAAGCCAATTCCACCTCTTTGTTCCCCAAGCAATTCTCTAACCCTACCAGCTATTTAGAAAGTGTTGAGTCTATATGGGTAGAGGGAGTTTCCTATGGCAGTGAAATCATCAGTTCAGACTCATGATTTTATTTCTATATAAATACATTTCATATACATGGCATAAAGAATTTATTCATAGGGTCCCAGATCTGGAGCTGAAGGATACCTCTGAGGCTATCTGTGCAGCCCTCTCATTTTACAAAAGGGAAACTGAGGCCCAGGGAGGTCATGACTTACCCAACATCACACGTGTCTTAAGCAACCAAAATAGGATTTACATTCAGGTCCTCGGATGGCAGAGTCAGGCTCCTTCTGTTATCAGTGTTTGTGCCACATGCACCCAACAGGAAGAAAGTCATTGGAGGGCAGGGGTCCTCTTCTTTGTCTTTATAAGCCCAGTGCCTGGCACAGTATCTAGCACACTGTGGCCACTTAATAAATGCTTGCTGACTAAACTCACTAAACAATGATGGCAGCACTGTCTGTGGTCCATGAAGTAAGAATCCTTCCTTCTCCCTCTAGTGGGCCTGCAATGGGGTTCATCCTTAAAGGCTTCAGCCTGGCTCATCATAGGCTGGAAAGAAGACCTGACCAGCCCTTCTTTAGTCTGAACCCACATCCACCTTCACAAAGCTGCCATTGATGGTGCCCTTACCCAGAAGCCCGCCCTTCCTTCAGACCTTCACCATGTCAGGCTGGCTCATGTGATGGGCCAAGCTTTGTCTTCAAACAGGAGTATGTGGCAGAATTTTCAGGTACACAGGTAGATAGATAGATGGATAGATAGATAGATAGATGGATGGATGGATGGATGGATGGATGGATGATAGATGTAGAGGGATAGAGAGATAGAGAGATAGGTAGGTAGGTAGGCAGGCAGGCAGGCAGGCAGGTAGGTAGGTAGGTGGGTGGGTGGGTGGGTGGGTGGGTGATAGACAAATGAGAGAGATACAGAGACAGAGAGATGGCTGGGTTGAGCTAGGGGGAGAGGTTGATAATGGGCTTTCCAGAAGGGAGGGTTATGGTTTGCTTTCATGTTCTGCCCCTTCATCTGGGCTTACCTGGCCCCAAACCTATCTGATCATTGGGAGAATCCAATGAACTAGTTCCTGAACCATGTGGCTCATTCTCCAGGCCTCTGGATGGATCACTTCTCATCTCCCATCCTTGGGTGCTCGATCACAGTGTGAAGGTAACCCCAGAGTCTCCTTGCCAGAGGAGCACAGGCTCTAACAGGTTCCAAGAGAGAAGATGTTGGAGGCTGATCCCAAAGATAGACTGTCTGAGACCTAACCTAACTTAATTCAGAGAGGCATTTCCCCAGAGGCTGGACCAGCAGGTGATGATACAGGCAGCCTCAGAGTGGTGAACCCAGATTCAAATCTCATCAACTGGCAGGGACATCAGTGGCTATCATATCCAATCCATGGACCCTTCCATGGCTGCTTCCTAGAGGAGTAGCCATTCCTGTTCTGCATGAAGGTGTTGGAACACCTTTGGAAGCAGCCCATCCCAGTTGGGGAGAGCACTTGTTAAGGAGGTACTAAGAAGTCTTTATACCTAGAGTAGTTGAAGTCTTCTACCACCACCACCACCCATGGCTCCCAGTCTTGCCCCCTGGGGCCAGACCAAATACATTCAGTCTCTTTTCTACCATGACACCCCCAACATGGTCAGATTTTTAAAGCTCAATTCCTCAAGCCCTTTTCTTCTAAGCTAAATATTTCCAGTGCTTTTAACCAACCCTCACTTGACCCTCACTTAGCACCATTTCAGGGTCCTTCTTCATCCTGGTTACCCTGCTCCAGGGTCTCCCCAATTCATCAGTGTCCTTCAAAACACAGTCCACCTGTGGTCTGAGAGGTTATTTCAAAGTTTAATCCTGTTTCTTCCATTCCCTTTTGAAGTCTATACTATATAAAGACATTTACAGAAAGCAAAGATGTCTAGGCTGGAGAAGAGAAGACATGGAGGAGTATGGGGGGGAGGAAAGGTGGCAATATTCAAGTCTTTAATGGGAGAAGAATTTGGTTGATCTGCTCCAACTACCAGATCAAAGTGTGATGGGGAGGAGGCACAAGACTGAGGTCAGGAAGCATCTCCTTGCCCTTAGAGCCATAAGTGGAAACCCTGGGGACCTGGGGCTCTTATTCCTTGAGGCCAGCTAACTACCTCATGAGGACAATTAAATGCTTCCCACCTGTAACAACACTAGGGTGTTCTCACCAACCTTCCCATTCAGGATGTTCTTAGAGGCATCCCCATAGAATGCTGGACCTGGATTCAAGAAGATCCTTCTTTAGATATTTATGAGGTGGGCAAATCACTTGTCCTTTCTGGACTTCAGGCTCCTCATCTACAAAGTGATGATTCAAAAACCTCTAAGGGAGGTGGGGTCAATATGGAAGAGACAAGGCAGGCACTTGCCTGAGCTCTCCCCCAAACCTCTGCAAACAACTTTAAATAATGCTTCAAAACAAATTCAGAATAGCAAAACTTACAAAAGGACAGAATGAAAATCTTCCAGCCCAAGACAGCTTAGAAGGTCAGCGAAAAAGGTCTATTGCACCAGGGTAAGAGTGGAGCACAGTTCAGCACAGGTTGCGCCCCAGAAAACAAGCAGTAGTCCTTGAAGTCACTGAATCAGTGGTACCAATGGTGGTTTCCAGACCACTAAGCCACAGATGGTGAGGGAATCAGATCCCACTGGTCAGTAGGAGTTTACACAGGTCCCTTTGCTGGTCAGTAGCAGCCAGAAAGAAATAACTCACATATTGTGGAGCCACAGTGAAGATAGCGCAAGATTTAGTAGCTACTACATTAAAGGATCAGAGGACTTGGAGGATGATATTCCAGAGGGCAAAAGAGCTAGAATTACAACCAAGAATCACCTACCCTGAAAAACTACATATATTCCTTCAGGGGGGAAATAGATATTTAATGAAATAGGGGACTTTCAAGCATTCCTGATGAAAAGACCATAGCTGAATAGAAAATTTGACTTTCAAATTCAAGACTCAAGAGAAGCACAAAAAGATAAACAGGAAAGAAAAATCATATTCAATAAGGTTAAACCATTTACATTTATAAATGGGAAAATGATCCTTGTAACTCCTAAAAAACATTCTCATTATTAGGGCAGTTAAAAAGTATATACATAGACAGGAAGTTCAGGTGTGAGTTGAATGTGATAGGATGATTATCTAAAAAATAAAATTAAGGGGTGAGGAAGAAGAATGTACTGGGAAGAGGGGAAAGATAGAGGTAGAATAAGGTAAATTACCTGACAAAAAAGAGGCCTCAAAGAGATTTTACATTTGAGGGGAAGATGGGATAAGTGGATGAAACACATAAACCTCACTCTCATTGGAATTGCCTCAAATATGGAATAACATACACACTCAATTTGGCATATAAATCTATCTTACCATACAGGAAAGTAGGAGGGCAAGGGGATAAGAGGAGGGGGCTGATAGAAGGGAGGGCAGATTAGGGGAAGTAAAAGTCAAAAGCAAAACGCTTTTGAGAACGGACAGGGTGAAAGGAGAGAGAGAGTAAGATAAACAGGGGGAAATATAATGGAGAGAAATCATAGTAATCATTACTGTGAAAAAATTAGCAAGTTTCTCTAATATAGTTCTCAAATATAGAGAGAGCTGAGGGGCAGCTAGGTGGTGCAGTGGATAAAGCACAGACCCTGGATTCAGGAGGACATGAGTTCAAATCCAGCCTCAGACACTTGGCACTTCCTAGCTGTGTGACCCTGGGCAAGTCACTTAACCCCCACTGCCCCACAAAAAACAAACAAAACCAGAAAAAAGAGAGACAGAGAGAGCTGAGTCAAATTTAGAGAAATAAGAGCCATTCCTCAATTGATAAGTGGTCAAAAGTTATAAATAGGCAATTTTCAGACAAAGTAATCAAAACTATCTATGGTTAGATTAAAAATGCTCTAATCATTATTAATAGAGAAATATGAATTAAAACAACTCTGGGCTACCACCACATACCTATCAGATTGACTAATATGACAGAAAAGGAAAATGACAGATGTTGGAAGGGATGTGGGAAAAGTAAGACACTAATGCACTATTAGTGAAGTATACCGATTCAACCATTCTGAAGAGCAATTTGGAATTATCCCTAAAAGGATATAAAACCATGCATACTCTTTGACCAAGCAATACCACTACTAGGTCTCTATTCCAAAGAGATAAAAAACAAAAAAGAAAAGGACCCGTGTTCACAGAAATATTTATAACAGCTCTTTTAGTGGTAGCAAATAACTGGAAATTGAGGGCGTATTTGTCAGTTGGGGAATGGCCAAACAAGTTATTGTATATGATTGTGATGGAATACTATTGTGCTATAAGAAATGATGAGCAGGTTGCTCTCAGAAAACTCTGGAAGGACTTACATGAACTGATGCAAACTGAAATGAGCAGAACCAGGTGAACATTATACACAGTAACAGCAACATTGTATGATTATCAACTGTGAGTGACTTAACTATTATCAGCAATACAATGATCGAAGACAGTTCTGAAAGACTTATGGTGAAAACTGTGCTCCTTCTTCAGAGAAAGAACCAATGGAGTCTGAATGCAGACATACTTTTTCTTTACTCTCTTCATTTTTCTTGGATTTTTTTGTCTTTTTTCTTTCACAGTATAACATACATGGAAATATATTTTACATGACTGCACATGTCTGGCCTATGCCAAATTGCTGGCCTTCTCAATGAGAGAGAGAAGGAAAGAATGTGGAACTCAAAATGCAAAAAAAAATATAAGATGTTAAATTTGTTTTTACATATAATTGGGAGAAATAAAATGTTAAAAAAAAAAAGAGGGGGCAGCTAGATGGTGCAGTGGATAAAGCACCGGCCCTGGATTCAGGAGGACCTGAGTTCAAATCCAGTCTCAGACTCTTGAACCTTACTAGCTGTGTGACCCTGGGCAAGTTACTTAACCCTCATTGCACCACCAAAAATAAAATAAAATAAAATAAAAAAGAATAAAATCACTGAACTTTTAAAAAACACCCTCTAAGTTCCCTTCCGGCTCTAGAACGTTGACCCTGTCATCTCCCCAACTGCTCCTGAGGCTGATCAGAGCAGGAGGGATCGTCCTAGCCATCCCAACAAGGAGACTGAAGCCCCAAGGGGTTCCCTGACTCGCCTGAGTTGCTGGCAAAGACCAGAAGAGAACTCAGGATCTCTGGAGCCCGATTCAATATTACCAAATTAACTGGGTCATTGTCCAGGCAAGCTTTGAGTGACCCCTAAAAAGATGTTTCTCTGTTTTTAGGTGCTTGGAAAGCTGTTCTCCCACCTAGGCTGCTCCCCAGGTATTGGAACACCCTCCCTCTTCACCCCCTGCCTCATGGAGTCCCTAGCTTTGTTCAAGGATCAGCACCAATGTCACCACCTATAGGAAGTCTTCCTTGATTTCCCCAACACTAGTGCCCCCTTTATTTTCCTAACGTATGGGAGTTGCTTTCCATCAGCAGAATCTAAAGTCCACGAGGGCAGGGATTTCTTGTTTGTGTTTGAATCTACAGAGCCTGGAGCATTTCCTGGCCCAATGGGATGCCCCCAGTTCATGCTGGAGGACTGGAATTTAATATAAATGTCTTCTGTTGGAAAAAGAAAAAAAGGAGACTTTTCTTTTGAACTAAAGATCATTCTTGGGATTGTGAGCTTTTTGATCTTTCTCCTTCCTATCTTACTATTGACTTTCAATTCTCCAAAGAATCTTTTCTTCCCACTCTCCACCCCATCTACTCCCCCCCCCCTTATTAAGAATGAAAGAAAAAGAATCTCTCCCTTAAGAGAAAATCTATGTGCTGTAACTTGCCCTCAGTCCTGTGGTGGGGATTATGAAGAAGAACTTTTCTCGTGGCCTCCCGAAGTTGGGCTTTATTTTCTGTTGGGCATGCCAACTTTCAATTCAGAGTTCAGTGGCTGATTATGGAGAGGTGACCTTTTCTACTCTCTACAGGAAGCCTCCTATCTACCTGTCAAATTAGGATCCTAGACCTGGAGCTTGAAAAGGCCCATAGACAATAAGTATCAAAAGGCCAGATTTGAACCCAGGTTTTCTGACTCCATAGACAACCCCTTTTTCACTGCACTGCACAATTGAGACCACTGTCTATACCCTGAAGGACCAGTATCCATATATATATATATATATATATATATATATATATATATATATATATATATATATATATATATAGGTGTCCCTCAGAGACACTCCTGGCTATAGCAGGATCTGTTGGAGGGCAGGAAAGTAGTTTGGAGGAATGAATGATGAGGGGGAATTCACTGAGGAGACAGAAGTCCCAAGCTCCTCTGTGAGAACCTTTGTTACCACATGAGAAACGTGTACTATTTTTTTCAGCTACAAATTCTCTGAAATGATGCTGTCCATGTCTCTGGTGTGTTTCTCCAGAAAACTCTGTAGACAGACCCATATGCAGAAGGCAGGAGCCCCACAGCAATCTTTCTATTCCCAGTATAGAAGAAGGATTCCTCACTTTTCCTAGGGGCCAACGTCTGAGGGCAGACCTTGGTTAAACATGGCCAAGTAGGAGAAATCCATCCCTGGTAACCTACCTCCACTCCCATGTCCTAGCTGCCTTGGGTTTCCCAACCCACCCTGAATGGAAGGCTCCCTTCATATGGCCTTAGAAAGAGCATTTTAATTTACTAAATGGCCAGCAGAAAGCTGACTGCTTTTCTTCAGCTCTCGAGCCCCTTCTGTAGAAGAAGTGAGCACTGCCCTCCCTCCGAACCAAGCTCTCCTATCACCCTGCCCATCCAACACCACTCCTGCTTTGGGGAACAAGCATTTGAATGGGTAACTACAGCCCAGTGATGATGTTCAATTCAACAAGTACTTATCATGACGTCAGGTCATGGGAAGAGCTTCACTCTCTTTCCCTCCAATTACCCATTCCCTCCCCCAGGCATCATCTGCCTCCAGAGGACTGCCAAGAGATGGAGCAATTTTCATGCCCCAGGAGGCTGCGGCTTATTCCTTCCACTCTCTGATTTTATCTTCACAAGGTCATTTCCAAATACATCATTTCGATGTGAAAGATGGTGCCTGGCAAGGACGGCCAGCTCTCTTCTAGACAGGCCAGTGACAATTCAGTCCCCACAGAAACATCTGGGACTCTAAATGAAGTCATGTGATAGCTACAGTTATGTGAAATTGCAACTGTGAGTGCTTCCTTCTATTCTGTATCCCAACAGTGAGCCTGGATCCACTTTAGACAAACTGTGAGAATGGCAGACGTGCTAGGAAAATAAGAGGACTAGCTAACAGCTCTGAGATGGTTCCTCATGCAATAGGAATAATGTAGCTGCCAGCCTGGCATAGAGGCGAGGACACCACGCTGGAAGTCAGAGAGCTGATTGGCATCTGGCCTGGTAAAGCATGAGCTTGGCAGTCACTTCATATACCTCTGCCTCTGTTTCTCATTCTGTAAAATGGACATAATAACAGCACCTATGTTCCAGGGTTGTGGTGAGGCTCAAAAGAGAGCAAAGAAAGAAGAAAGGGGAGAGGGAGGAAGGAAGAAAAGGAGAGGAAGGAGAAAAGAAAGGGAGGGAAAAAAGAAGGAAAGAAGAAAAAAGGAAGTTGAAAGAAGGAAGAGGGAGGGGGAGAAAAAAGGAGGGATGGAGAAAAGAAGGAAAAAATTAGGAAGGAGGGAAGAAATGAAGAAGGGAGGAAGGAAAGGAAGGGAGGGAAGAAGAAAAGGGGAAGGAAGAAAAGGGAGGGAGGAAAGGAAGGAAAGAAAGAAGGAGGGAAGGAAGACATGAAGGGAGGGAAGGAAGAAAGAAGGAAGGGAGGGAGGGAGGAAGGGAGGGAGGGACAGAGGGAGGAAGGGAGGGAGAGAGGGAGGGAAGGAGAGACAGAAAGGGAAGAAGGAAGAGAGAAAGTAAAAACCTTGGTAAAGCACTTGATGTGAACTAGGCTTTGTCATGTCCAAATAACACATACAAAGCTCTCTGCAAACATTCAGCACTCTATAAATGTTACCTATTCTCAGAGTTTCCCATACAGATAACACTATGCATTCAAAACCCAGGGCTAGTCTACATGTTCCTAGATCCTTGAAATATACAAGTCCACCACCAGTAAACTGTTGGCTTGAAGATTAATTTCTATCAATAGGTCAAAGTTCAAGCCATGTTTTCCCAATATTGCTCACCAAGGAGTACTTGAAATCAATCAGGTGGGTTGCCTGAATGCACACCTCCCAAAGCCCCTCATCTCCACCACTCTCCAAGCATGTCAATCAATAATTTTTATTGGTACCAGCCCATCCCCCCCAAGGCTTCCAGATGCCTTCCCAGGAATAAAGGTTACAATTAACTCAAGAAGTCTGAAGTCAAAGTTCCTAATGGATGCTGGGTAAGCAGGATCCAGAAGTTAACATCTCTTTCCAAACTGATAATATTCTCTGCCCTGACAGGACCAAAGAAATCTCTGGGATGTCCAGCTCTTGATGCTGAGAAGCTGCTGATGCACTTCAGATGTATGGTGGGACAGGACTGTCTGAGGGGCTCAAAGGTAACTGCCGCCTTTAAGCAGCCAGCTCGATAACAAGCATTAGCAGGGATCATGCTGGAAAGAGGAAAGAAGAACTAAACCCTTGAGCTTACACTCTCAAAGTTCGCCCCTTCTGCCATATTCAAGAGAATGTCACTCATTCAAATCCAGTAAAAAGATCCAGGGCAGACTGCACAGAGCGAGGACTATGAGAGGAATCCACCACTGATCGTTTTTTAAATAGATAAAAGTTAGCAGTTTGGGGGAGGCTGCCGACATCACGGAAAGAATTCTGAACTTGGCGTTGCCAGGCTTGAGTTTGAATCTGACTCTGCCACTTACTCCCTGTGTGACCTTGGGCAAGTGCCTTTCTCTCTGTCCATAATTTTCTTCATCTATCAAATGGGCGGGTTGGGTTAGATGGCTTCCAAGACCCCCTAGAGTCTTGTGGTCATGTGCTTGCCCTGTTCCGGATTCACCTTTGCTCAAAAGGCTTCCTCTGTGTGCAGATTATAAACTCCCTGAAGGCAGAGCCCATGTCTGTTTCAATCTGTATCTCCTGCAGCACCTTACATATCATCAGTCGGTAACATTTGTCAAGCACTCTCTCTGTGCCCGGAGCCATACTAGGCTTTGAGGAGACACAGACAAAATTAGAAAAGTCCCTGACCTCCAAAAGCTTCCATTCTAACAAGAAGACAAAACACCCACCATTGAGTAAATGCGATGCAAAAGCAGCAAGAGATATGGGGGCAGGGGGTTGTCAGTAGCAAGTAAAGGACTGACGTGACTTTCTTTTTCATCTTTGTATTTTCAGCATCTAGCACAGTTCCTGGATGGCTCAATGGATGAGCAGTGCTGATGGAACAGATCCTAGGTATACAATGGTACAGTTTCTAAAACATTCACCATGATCATTATTTTTGCTTACAAGCCCCCCAAGCTGGGCAGGATGGGGAGTGGAGGCAGAACTGGAGGACTAGAAGGGAATCAGGGTCACGCAGCCAACGGAACTAAGGTACAGAGTCAAAGCAACTTGCTGAGCCTCCCACAGGGAGGAGGCAGCAGAGCTGGGGTTGGAACCCAGCTCTCCCACTCCAAGCCCAGAGCGCTCTGTCCTGCTTCCCCAAGAATGGCCTTATCTGTCTGTCTAAGCGCTCCCTCTACATCCATCACACTTGTCTCTCCACTCGAAGGGCGTTTCCCCACAGACTTTGCCAAAACTCTCCCCAGGTATGCCCATTATGGGAAAAGTGACTCTATTATCTTGGGAACTGGAGACACACAGACCCAAGAGGAAGATGCAAAATTAGAAAGCCCCCCTCCTCCGACCCAGGACTTCATGGACAGAGACCATTATAGATAATATTAAAATAAGTGGCACCTAACTAAGGAGGGGAATGGCTAGTTTATACAGAAAATAAAATGAGGATTCCTACTGTGGTCAAAAATAAGAGATGAGGAGAAGGGTATTTACAGGCACATATAAGCTCATCTGGGGTTATCCAATTAACCAGTTGAAGTCTTACTAGTAGAGAGGAAGGGGGAGGAGGAGGAGGATGCTGATGGCAGCTAGCAATTTGTATAGTGCTTTAGGTTTTGCCAAGATCATTTCTGGACGTTATCTCATTTTATTGTAGACATTATTTTTGCCTTGGCTTCCTGTTTTCCTGGTTTTGTTGATTGCTAATATAATGCTATATTTGATTAGTGCCAACTTAGGGGAAGGCTTTCATGGAATAAGTGTAATCTTCTCATATACATGAAGGATCAGTTGCCTTTGGGGGAAGCTCATTTCTCAGAACACTCTGTCTGACTTTGGTTAGTGAAGCTAGACTTGAGACTTAGTCCAGCTTGTGTCTAAGCATTTAAATGTGTCTTGAGCCCAAGGGGCCAGAAGCAGAGCAGAAAGACACACCACCTCTACCCAGGCTCAGCAGGAGCAGAGATCAAAGATATCACACAGGGGTAGAAGCCCTCAGATGGGGGGGTGCAGATAAATGTTTAACAACTGGCTCTCTAGAAAGGAAAAAAAAAAGCTTATATGCACAACACACTTTTAAGTTTACTATGTATTATTGTCCTTTTCTCCATCACTTTCTTAAATCTAGATAATCAATGAAACATGTACCCTGTTCCAATTTCCAATATGCAAATGCTCACACTGAAAATTTTACAATCGGCTTACCCTACCCAGTTTGAGCTGGTTCCAATACACCCCTGCCAGAGGACAAAATTCTGCAGAAGATCAGGAGAGATTAAAGACAGAGCTCCCATTCTTGGCAAGCTGAGAAAAGGGAGTGGGGAGGCTGAAAATGGGGCAGGGGCAGAGTCTCTAAGGCTGGTGTATAGGTCTCTGTGTGAGTGTGTGTATGCGTGTACAGAGCGGAGGGCTCTAATATACATACAAATATATGTATGTGCATGTATATGAACTGAAGTGCCTCGAAGCGAGGGGGACCAGCACAGTGTCGATGGAAGGAACACAAAATGGGAGTGAAAGCTGCGTCATTACTAGGACGGAGAAAATGAGCTTCCCAAGCCCCTTGTGCATTGCTCAGAACCTTGGAATCTGCCTGGATTGCAAACCTTGGCTTCTGGATCTGCTCTCAGTAATCTGCTGACCCTCGATCCCTTCCTCTGCTCTGACCCCTCCTGTCCCCTGCCTCATGGAATGCTGGGTTGTCTTTGAGTTATCTCCTCCCTAATCCCAGTCCATGTCCCTGTTCACATCACTACAGGTGCCCCAGGGTTGGCCCACATGTGGCCTCCACCCCACAGGCCAGGTCAGGATGAAGCCTCCCCACCAATGAGGAGGTCGAGAGGGGATGCAGAACACACACCAAACTTGGGAGCTTACTTCATCCAGGAAGCTGCACTCCTCTCCTTCAGGCAGTCAGAGACGCTCCTGGGCTGGACAAGCTGCTGGTCTGAGCTGGTGTGTCCAAGCACAGGGCAAGGCCAAAGTGCATCAGGAGTCTTCCTTTCCTCTAGACCCTATAATGTAATCAAATGAACCAAGGACCACACTGCCAATCAAGTGTCTCAAAGCAGAAACGTCCTCTCTTCTTGAGCTTCTCTATGAAAGAGCGTGATCTATAAATGTAATGCAATCATCTAATAATAAGAAGTGTAGGCTCCAGGGACCCCAGAAACTTCTATTTTTAACTTTCAACAATTAAATATAGTTTCCTTCAAACACTGACCTATTTAATAGTCCCCACTTAAAGCCAAATTGAATTAACTGTACCATCTATTAAGTGAGCCGATAAAGCACATGACTATACTGTTCTAAGACTGCCCTTCAGCAAAATGATGAAGTCGGCAATGGGGGAATCCATGAAGAAGCTCTGAGTGGAATCTAACTTCTTAATGGAAGCAAAAACCTTTGTAGGTTCTCTCCAGCTGGTCACTCAACCTCGGTCAGTTTGTCTTCCCAGCCTCCAGGTCAGCCATAAAGTCACCCTAGAGCCAAAATAGCAAACTTTCAGACATAGGAATAGACCAGGAAGTGACATTTCATCATGGGGGCAGGGGAGTGGGGGATGGTGAACAGTTTTGTTTTCAAGATCTTGGGCAAAAATCTGTTGTTCCTCTTTTAATTTGTACCCAGTAAGACCTGTCAAGTCGGGGCCCAAGATCCACAGCCAGGCAAAGGTGATAACAACCATGTCAGTCACACCTGCCTTCATGGCCAGTGACAATGGACATCAGCCCTATCCTTTGGAAGGTAAAGAAGTCATGATGAGGACAGCTAGATGGCACAGTGGTTAAAGCACCGACCCTGGATTCAGGAGTACCTGAGTTCAAATCTCAGATACTTAACACTTACTAGCTGTGTGACCCTGGGCAAGTCACTTAACCCCCATTGGCTGCAAAAAAAAAAAGTCATGGTGGCTGCTGTGACGAGGGGGATCTGGGCGAGGTGACCAATAACGAAAGAGGGGATCTGGAAAGAATGTCCCAGCTGAGAGAAGAGGCAGAAACATGACAGAGACCCCTCCTCGGCTGAGGCTAGCCTCCCCAAGAGAAGGAGAGGGACCCCTTAGGCAACTAGCAAGTAAATGAACCTGGAAGGCAATTCTGTCCTCAGGAGAATTTCTCTACTGTCAGTGTTGTCCCAAGTGTCTACCATATGATGTCGGTGCCTCCGGGCTGTCAAAGACAAATATAATGTCCACAGCCCACTGGAGCAGGGGCACGCAAATCCACTGTTCACACCCCCCCCCCGCCCCCAGTATCCAGCCTGAACAACCCAACCCCAACAGAGCCTCGGGAAGCATAGGTAGGCCCCCAGCTGCCCCCAACTATTCCCTCCAGGATCAAGTCTAAACTCCAGTTTATACCCCTGGCCCTGCTTCCTCCTCCACTTCCCTCACACTCCACACTCCACTGTCCTGACTCACCTGCCGCCTCTCAAACATGATGCTCTGTCCCTCATCCCGTGCCTTTTCTCAGGGTGTGTTCCCTCTCTAGGAAGCTCCCTCAACTTACATTTTCAAACTCCCGGCTCCCTTCAAGGCTTGGCTCAAATCCCATCCCTCCAGAGGTCTTTCCCAGCCCCCGGAGCTCCTAGTGCCATCCCCTCCCTTCCTGTCCTCGGGATTGATCTTCCCTGGCCCTGTCCATTTACAAGATGTCTCCTTCACTGGGCTAGGGACCATTTTTACTTTTCTTTGTATCCCAGCCCTCGGTTCAGTGCCTGGCCCATAGTAGTCACTCAATAATGCCTCCTGATCCCTGATGGATACTAGAGATAAGTAGCTGAGCCAAGATTTGAACCCAGGTCCTCAGAGTTGCAGCTTTCTCTGCTCTGCCCTCCACCAAGGGATGAGATTCACCCAAGGAGTCTTTAGGGGAAGTATCGTGTTTAGGGAAGAAGATGAGCTCTTCCTGGCTCTCCCCCACCCCCAGTGAGGGGAGGTGGAGGACCAGTCACATGTCTTTTAGAACAAATGGTTCACTGGGATGCCGAGATGGACCACTGAGAAATAGGACTGCATAAAACAGCCTCCCAGCTGGTTCTTGTGACCCTGGGCAAGCCTCAATTTCCCCATCTGTGAAGAGAGGGTCCTTTCTGGCAGCCCATGAGGGAGAGTCACCCGTATATACCGGCATATGTCGGTGGCCTGCTTGCTTTTAAAAATAAAACCATCTTCAACAAAGCCTTTCTCTTCTTTGTCTGCGAGGTTAGGAATCTTGTTCTAAATGGAGGTGGGGGAGGGAGCGGCTGGGGGAGGGGAGGGACAGCCAGTCCAAAAGGTTTATGGGTTCAAGCAGGGTTTTAGGGTCCAAAGCCCTTGTTTAGGGGTTTTCATCTGAATTTTATGGGCAAGCGTGCTCTTATCTTCCCTGAAGGCTGAGGCTGAGTTGTGTAAAGCTGCCGAAATCTAAGGGATTCTCTGTCTGGCCTTCCCACGCCTCCTTGAAAGTCCCTTTTAACTGCGGCTTCATCCTGAGCCCTGGGCTCTGGTGCCTTTGAAGCGGCTGCCTCTCAAGCTGGAACGGATAACTCATCCGACAGGCTGTGACGTAGTTCTCTGTGCTTCCCAGGACCAGAACACAACAAGCCAAAAACACAAACCAAATGCTGGGTGAAAGAAGACTTCACAGGCTTGAAGAGAATCGAGGAATTTTTGATATCAAAGGGCACTGACGCACCCACATGAAGGAAGAGGCTGCTTCCTGAGGTGGCTCAAATTGACAGCATCCCTGCTCTGAGTTCTGAGTAGCACGTGTCAGTGGGGGATGGGGGGGATTGGATTTTAGGGAGAACAGGGGCCCAGGGAAAGTCGAGGAGCTTCCCCCAGGGAGAACAGAGGAGCCGAGTAGACTGTGTCCCATCAGATTAGACCACATCCTTTGCCATTGTTGGTAGTATCCTGATTCCCAAATGATACCAAGGCACCTTCCAACTATTTGAAATGAAAAGGAGAGGACCCTCCGCTTTTCCACATGGCTTCAGTCAGAACAACAGGTGGTCCCTAGCAAGGCTCGGGACTATGGTGAAAGGCAGCTTTCTGTTGCAGAACCCCCAGTGACCGGCCAGGTGCAGTGCTGAGCACTGGGGATCTAAAGAAAGGCAAAGATGGTCCTCAGGTTTAGTATGGCATTGCGGGCAGCCCCTGGGGCGGGAGCAGGGGAGGCACAGAGCTGAGCATCAGACAGAGGTTGGTGAGGGTGGCACTCAGTGCCAGATGAGATGGGCTGATGCCCGTGTGAATGCTAATGACCACGGCACCAAAAGAAAAAGGATTTGTAAACACCAAGGCTTTAAGAAAAAAGGGGACCCAGGAGGGAAGATGTTTGGAGTTCAGAGCGAATGGGGCGATGGAAACAGACTCTGGAGAACAGACAGGACAGCGAGATCTTCGTCTCCCCTTGCCTTTCCATATATGAGAGAAGAGCTCCCGAGGGGTCTTCCAATGGGGAGTGGAACCTGAGAGAACTGAAAAGAACTGGCAGCTGTGGCTGGGGACTCGCTCACACTCAGGATCGCCATGACGACGTGTGATGCTGGAGAGCGGCAGGACCAGGGAGGGCATGAAGACGAGAGCAAAGTAGGCGCTAAGGCTGCTTCTCAAAAAAAGCAGGAAGATCCTGGAGACGAACCTGCAGTTCCTGGCAAAATCCTGTCACTTATTAAGAAAAGGATGGTTTGTGAGCAGTGGGAAAGAGCCATCGGGATCACCAATAACCCGGATGTCTCCATGGAGAACTTCCCTTCTGGGCCCATTTAATTACCCTTGTTGGCAGGCTTAGTGAACTGGCCAGTCAAGAAGGCTGTAGACAGAGTATACATAGGATTGTGATCAAGCCTTTGACTAAGTCTCTGGTGCTCTGCCAGTGGGCAGGGTCACAGTAAAGGGAGATGGATTGGTAAGTGATACAACTGAGTAATTTAAGATTCTAAATGTGGATTCTAATGTGTTCCCCCAGTTTGGGGGAAACTGACTAAAAATCACTGATAAAATGAGTTTAGGTTTTTAAGGGTTTATTGGAAAATAGAAAGAAAAAGATTGAGAACAGAATTCTAACAGCCTGGCATTCCTATCTTTCCTCAAATTTCCTGTGAAGTCCTCTGCCGCCACCACCATCAAGTCCGGAAGCCAAAAAGGCCAGCGCTCTCTGCGCAGGCTCCCTTTCCTCCTTCCTGTCTCCTCCCAGACCATAGGAGGCTCCTCCAGTTGATTGGCTGGTAGACTTGATAGACAGCACCCATGAGCAAACGTCATTTCCTGACGCCAAGGAAAAGCCACAATGCCTCTGAGGCATTTTCCTCATGGTGGAGCTCTCCACAGCAAGTCTCCAGTAGGTGGCGACATTCCAATCATTACACACCCAAGGCTCAGATCTGGACTAATCATTGATGATGTAAGTCAACATGGAGGGGAGTCTCTAATGGAGTGCATCAAGGCAGTGCTATAGTGCAGAGAGTGCTGGGCTTGGAGTTAGAAACCAGAATTCATATCTGGCCTCAGACACTTACCAGCTGGGAGACCCTGGGTGAGTCACTTCACCTCAGCCTCAGTTTCCTCGTCTATAAAATGGGGATAATAGCACCTACCTCTAAGGGTTGTTATGAGGATTTAGAAATGGAAATATTAGTAAAGTGCTCTACAAATCTTGAGGCACCCTATAAATGCTAGCTACTATCATTTGAGGGTCCCAGGGACTTGTCCTTGGTCCCGTACTATTCAGCATTTTTATCAATGACTTGAGTCAGGGTATAATGTCCAGATGACACAAACCTGGAAAGGATGGTCTGACAATCAGGGCAACATGTGATATTGAATAAACTTTGGCCTCACAATCAGGAAGACCTGGGTTCAAATCCTGCCTCTGATAATTGCTAGCTCTCTGTCTCTGAGCAGGTCACTTAATGTCTTTGAGACTCCCTTTAATCTTTGGTAAAATGGGGGTAACAATAGTGTTTACCTCATTGAGTTATTCTTGGAGATTGTAGTGAGATGACGCACCAAAGGCTCTTTGCCAGTCATAAAGTGCCAAGTCAATGGGAGCTACCACTAGGAAGGCAGGGTCAGGATGCCAAGAGACCTGCGAACATTAGAGCAATGAGCAAAATGCAGTAAGATGGAGCTGAAGAGGGTAAATAGAGAAACCCACATTTGGGTTCACAGAATACACTGCACTAGCACAGGATGGGGAAGCACAAGCAAATACAAGTGTATAGGAACAAGAACAGTGTGTCCAGGTGGAAACAAAAGAAAGGGGGTTGTCCCTCTGACCTCTGATTGAGGAGGCCCCCAAGTAATGGGATAAGTTAGCAGTGCCTCAAAAACAGCCATATGTGAAGAGAAGAAGTGATTGGAGTATTATTATTCTCTTGTGCATTTCCCTTTAAATAATACTGATTTTCAAGGGCTTATCCAGCAATCAAGTCTTTCAGAGCCTACAAGGTCTTGCTGCAATAATTGTTTGAAGCTATAAAAAAAACACTTGATTTAGAAGAACAAAATTTTGTCGTAAAGATGCTCCTCCAACAAGGCACCTCCCGTGTGTAGGTCAAAGTCATCCAAGACTTCTTCTTCTTTTTTTTGGGTGAAGCAATTGGGGTTAAGTGACTTGCCCAGGGTCACACAGTTAGTGCTAATTGTCTGAGGCTGGATTTGAACTCAGGTACTCCTGACTCCAGGGCTGGTGCTCTATCCACTGCACCACCTAGCTGCCTCCTAAGACTTCTTGAAAAATGTGACAAGAACTCATTGGACAGATAGAGGCCTCAGTGTAGAAAGCCGGTGACACAGCCCCTATACCCCAGCACAAGAAGCTTGAAACAGGGACCCTGGTGCCCCCAGAGCAAATTTAAATTAATTAATTAATTAATTAATAATTAGTGAATAATAAATAATAAGCTGCAGTATGAGTAAGAAACAAAAAAAGAGCTCTCACCACTGAGAGCTTCTGTATCAACAAGGAAGAAGCAAACACAGACTCAGATGAGGACAATACTCTCAAATTGCCTACGTGTGAAGCCTCAAGAGGGAAGATGAATTGGTCTCAAGAACAAAAAACCTTCTTGGAAGAGCTCAAAAAGGATTTTAAAAATCAATTGAGAGAGGTAGAAGAAAAAATGGGAAGAGAGCTCAAAAAGGATTTCCAAAGTCAATTGAGAGAGGAGAAGAAAAATGGGAAGATAAATTAAAGCAAAACAAGAAAATTATGAAAAAAATAAACAGCAGCTTGGAAAAGGAAGCACAAAGATTGACTGAAGAAAACAATTCCTTAAAAAAGTCATCTGGCCAAATGGAAAAAAAGGTACATAATCTCACTGAAGAAAACAATGCCTTAAAAATTAAAATTGGACAGTTGGAAGATAATGTCTTGATGCGACACTAAGAATCAGTCAAACAGAATAAAAAAAATGAAAAAATAGAAGAAAATGTGAAATACCTCATTGGAAAGACAACTGACCTAGAAAACAGATCCAGGAGAGATAATTTGAAAATTATTGGACTGCCTGAAAGCCATGATTAGAAAAAGATTCTAGACATCATATTCCAGGAAATTTTTTTTTGTTTTTTTTTGTTTTTGTGGGGCAATGGGGGTTAAGTGACTTGCCCAGGGTCACACAGCTAGTAAGTGTCAAGTGTCTGAGGCCGGATTTGAACTCAGGTACTCCTGAATTTAGGGCCCGTGCTTTATCCACTATGCCACCTAGCTGCCTCCTCCAGGAAATTATTAAGGAGAACTGCCCTGATATTATGGAATCAGAGGATAAAATTATCATTGAAAGAATCCACTGATCACCACCTGGAAGAGACCCCAAAAGGAAAACTCCAAGAAATATTGTAGCCAAATTCCAGAATTATCAGGTGAAGGAGAAAATACTCCAAGCAGCCAGAAAGAAGCAATTTAAATATCATGGAGCCACATTCAGGATTGCTCAGGACCTGGCAGCTTCAACATTAAAGGATCCCAAGGCTTGGAATATGATATTCTGGAAGGGAAAGGAGTTTGAATTGCAGTCAAGAATCTATTACCCAGCAAAACTGAGTATTCTCTTTCAGGGGAAAAGATGGGCATTCAATAACATTTGGGACTTTCAAGTTTTCCTGATGAAAAGACCAGAACTGAATAGAAAATTCAATCTTAACATACAAGACTCAAGAGAAGTTTAAAAAGGTAAACAGGGGGGAAAATTACTCAATTAGGTTAAACTGTTTACTTCCCTACATGGGAAGATAATACTTATAACTCTTGATAACTGCATATGTATTTGGGCAGACAGAAAGATTATACACAGAGGGTATAAATATAAATTGTCTTTGATTTGATGATATAAAGAAAACTAAGGGTTAAAACGGGAGTCTATGGGGAGAAGAGGAAAGGGGAGGTGGAATGGGGTGAATTACATCATATGAAGAGGTGAAAAAACCCTATTACAATAGAGGGAAAGAGGGGAGGGGTGAACATTGTTTCAACCCTAGTCTCATTATATTTGATTCAAAGAGGGAATAGCATATATGTTCATTGGGATAAAGAAACTTAGCTTATTCTTTAGGGAAGTAAAAGGGGAAGGGGAAACTGATAGAAGGGAGGGCAAAATCAAGGGAGAAAAGGGTAAAGAAAAGGGAGGGCAGATTGGGGGAGGCAGGGGTAAGAAGCAAAATGTTGGTGAGGAGGAATAGGGTGAAAGAAGGAGGTAAAAGTACAAAGGAGATAAATAAATGGAGGGTAATAGACAGTAATAATAACTGTGAATGTGAATGGGATGAACTCTGCTATGAAATGGAAGTGAATTGCAGAGTGGATTAAAAACCAGAATCCTACAATATGCTGTTTACAAGAAATACATTTGAAGCAGAGAGATACACACAGAGTAAAGGTAAAAAGCTGGAGCGAAATATATTATGATTCAGCTAAAGTAAAAAAAGCAGGGGTAGCAATCCTTATCTCAGACAAAGCACAGGCAAAAATAGATCTCATTAAAAGAGATAAGGAAGGAAACTACATCTTGCTAAAAGGTACTATAGATAATGAAGTAATATCAACATTAAATATGTATTCACCAAGTGGTATAGCATCCAAGTTCTTAGAGGAGAAGTTAAATGAGTTGCAAGAGGAATTAGACAGTAATACTATACTAGTGTGGGATCTAAATCTTCACCTCTCAGAAATAGATAAATCTAGCCACAAAATAAATAAGAACGAAGTGAAAAAGGTGAATAGAATACTAGAAAAGTTAGACATGATAGATGTCTGGAGAAAATTGAATGGGGATAGAAAGGAATATACCTTTTTCTCAGCAGTACATGGCACATTTTCAAAAATTGACCATGTATTAGGGCACAAAAACATCATAGTCAAATGTAGAAAAGCAGAAATAGTAAATGCATCCTTCTCAGATCATGATGCAATAAAAATTACATGTAAGAAAGAGCCAGGGAAAAATAGACTGAAGATCCATTGGAAACTAAATAATTTAATTCTGAAGAATGAATGGATCAAACAACAAATCATAGAAACAATCAATAACTTTATCCAAGAGAATGACAATAATGAGACAACATACCAAAATCTATGGAATGCAGCCAAAGCAGTGCTTAGGGGAAAATTTATAGCTCTAACTGCTTACATGAATAAAAAAAAGAAAGAGGAGATCAATGAATTGGGCATGCAACTTAAAAAGCTAGAAAGAGAACAAATTAGAAATCCCCATTTAGATACTAAACTAGAAATCCTGAAAATTAAAGGAGAAATTAATAAAATTGAAAGCAAGAAAACTATAGAATTAATCAATAAAACTAAGAGCTGGTTTAATGAAAATCAATTAAATAGATAAAATATTGGTTAATTTGATTTTTTTAAAAAGAAAGAAAACCAAATTACCAGTATCAAAAAAGAAAGGAGTGCTATTACCACCAGTGAAGTGGAAATTAAATCAATAATTAGGAATTATTTTGTGCAACTGTATGCCAATAAATATGATAATCTAAATGATATAGATAAATATTTACAAAAAATACAAACTGCCCAGGTTAACTGAAGAGGAAATAAAATCCTTAAATAAGCCCATATTAGAAAAAGAAATTGAACAAGCCATTAATGAACTCCCTAAGAAAAAATCCCAGGGCCAGATGGGTTTACAGGTGAATTCTACCAAACATTTAAAGAACAATTAATTCCAATATTATACAAATTATTTGGAAAAATTGGTGAAGAAGGAGTTCTACCAAATTCCTTTTATGCCACAGATATGGTGGTGATACCAAAACCAGGCAGAGCAAAAGCAGAGAAAGAAAATTATAGACCAATTTCCCTAATGAATATTGATGCTAAAATCTTAAATAAGATATTATCAGGGAGATTTCAGCAAGCGATCACCAGGATAATACACCATGACCAGGTGGAATTTATACCAGGAATGTAGGGCTGGTTCAACATCAAGAAAACTACTAACATAATCAACTACATCAATAAGAAAACTAGCCAAAATCATATGATTATCTCAATAGATGCAGAGAAAGCTTTTGACAAAATACAACACCCATTTCTAATAAAAACACTAGAGAGTTTAGGAATAGGTGGAGCTTTCCTTAAAATAATCATCAGTATCTACCTAAAACCATCAGCAAGCATTATATGTAATGGAGATAAGTTAGAGGCCTTCCCAATAAGAACAGGGGTGAAACAGGGATGTCCATTATCACCTCTATTATTTAATATTGTACTAGAAATGTTAGCGTTAACAATCAGAGAAGAAAAAGGAATTAAAGGAATTAGAATAGGCAAGGAGGAAACAAAACTATCACTCTTCACACATTATATGATGGTATACTTAGAGAATCCTAGAGAATCAACTCAAAAATTACTTGAAACAATTAACAACTTTAGAAAAGTAGCAGGTTATAAAATAAACCCACATAAATCATCAGCATTTCTATACATGACCAACAAAGTCCAGCAGCAAGAGATAGAAAGAGAAATTCCATTTAAAGTAATGGTAGATAATATAAAATACTTGGGAGTCTACTTGCCAAGACAAACCCAGGAACTCTATGAACACAATTACAAAACACTTTTCACACAAATCAAATCAGATCTAAATAATTGGAAAGATATCCATTGCTCATGGATAGGCAGAGCTAATATAGTAAAAATGATAATTCTACCTAAATTAATTTACTTATTCAGTGCCATACCAATCAGACTACCTAAAAATTATTTTATACAGCTAGAAAAAATAATAACAAAATTCATCTGGAAAAAACAAAAAATCAAGAATATCCAGGGAAATAATGAAAAAAATGCACAGGAAGGTGGGTTATTTATACCAAATCTGGAGCTTTACTATAAAGCAGCAGTCATCAAAACTATCTGGTACTGGCTAAGAAATAAAGTGGAGGATCAATGGAATAGGCTAGGCACAGGAGACACAGTAGTAAATGAAATTAGTAATGTAGTGTTTGATAAACCCAAAGACTCCAGCTTCTGGGATAGGAACTCAGTATTTGACCAAAACTGCTGGGAAAACTGGAAGATAGTATGGCAGAAATTAGGCATAGATGAACATCTTACACCTTAGACTAAAATAAGGTCAAAATGGGTACATGATTTAGACATAAGAGGTGATATCATAGGTAAATTAGGAGAGGAAGGAATAGTCTACCTATCAGATCTTTGGAAAGGAGAACAGTTTATGACCAAACAAGAGATAGAAAATATTATGAAATGCAAAATGGATGATTTTAATTACATTAAATTAAAAAAAGTTTTGTACAAACAGAAGCAATGCACTTAAAATTAGAAGGGATGCAGAAAGCTGGGAAACAATTTTTATGGCCAGTATTTCTGATAAAGGCCTCATTTCTAAAATATATAGGGAACTAAATCAAATTTATAAGAATCCAAGTCATTCCCCAATTGAGAAATGGTCAAAGGATATGACCATGCAGTTTTCTGATGAAGAAAATCAAAGCTATCTGTTTCCGGAATGAAAAAATGCTCTAATCACTATTGATTAGAGAGATACAAACTAAAACAACTCTGAGGTACCACCTGACACCTATCAGATTGGCTAAAATGACAAAAAAGGAAAATAATAAATGTTGGAGAAGCTGTGGGAAAATAGGAACACTAATGCATTGTTGGTGGAGCTGTAAATTGATCCAACCATTCTGGAGAACAATGTGGAATTATGCCCAAAAGCTATAAAGCTGTGCATGCCCTTTGATCCAGCAATACCACTTTTGGGTCTTTTTCCCAAGGAGAGTATGGGAAAGGACCCACATGTTCAAAAATATTTATAGCTGCTCTTTTTGTGGTAGCAAGGAATTGGAAATTGAGAGGGGTTGCCCATCAGCTGGGGAATGGCTGGGAAAGTTGTGGAATATGAATGTGATTAAAGTTTATTGTGCTGTAAGAAATGATGAGCAGGAGGAGTTCAGAGAAATCTGGAAAGACTTGCATGGTCTGATGATGAGTGAGATGAGCAGAACCAGAAGAACATTATACACAGTGTCATCAACATTATGGGTTGATCAACTGTTATAGACTGGATTCTTCTCACCAATATAATGGTATGAGAAAGTTCCAGGGAACTCATGATGGAAAAGGCTCTCCAAATCCAGAAAAAAAAAGAACTGTGAAATATGGATGCAGATTGAACCATACTATTTCTTTTGTTTTTGATGCTGTTGTTTTTCTATTTTGAGGTTTTTCCTTATTGCTCTAATTCTTCTCTTATAGCATGACTGATGCAGAAATATCTTTAATGTTGTTATGTATGTGTATATGTATATATATATGTGTGTATGTGTGTGTGTATATATATATATATATATATTGTGAGATTAAAATTGGATATTAGATCATAAATCTCCCCTACTTAACCTTTCCCTTAATTTATCTCCCAGACTAGTAAATGGAAGAAGCTTCTGGTTTTCTAGATAGACCTTTTATTGTATGGTAGTCACAAGGTTATGTTGATTAGAAGGATAGGAAAGTAGAAATACAATACAAATCGTCTTAAGTCTAGGCTTAGTCTATATTCTGTATAAAACTCACCAAAAACCAAAGGCCACCTTTGGGGAGAGAGACCAAGTCAAGCGCGTGCTGTTAACCGAGAGCCGGGCTGAGTCAAACTCCCATCCGCGGCTGTCTGTGCAGCGCAGCCAGGAGACCAGCGGAGCAGGAAAAGGGCCCACTTCCATTCTCTCCTTGCCTTTTAAGCTCGCACCCTGGAAGTCGAGTGCTCAGCAGGCAATCTGGCCTGCGTCGCAGGCGGACTGGCGTGCGTAACTCATGCTGTTGGTCTCCTCCCCAAAAGGGTGGTCCTAAAAAGAAAACCTGGCGTCTCTCCATTATCTAACCGACCGTTAAAACTTTTTACCACAATATACATATATATGTGTGTGTATATATTATGTGTGTGTATATATATATATATACACACACACACACACACACACACACACACATAACCTATATCAGATTGCCTGCTGTCTGGGGGCGGGGAGGGAGGGAGAAAAATTTGAAATTGGAAATCTTATATAAACAAATGCTGAAAACTATCTCTACATATAACTGGAAAATAATAAAATACTTTTATTTAAAAAAAATAATTCATTGGACAGACTTCTGACTGAGAAAGGCCTAAAAGAGGAGATCTGTGCTCCCCAAAGATGTTTGTCACCAATGTAGAGGATTTCTGACACAGATATGAATGGCAAAGAGTTCCCTATAAACTGTGAGGCTATTGTGCTCATTATATTACACTCTGGACCATTGGAGAGCCTCTTCAAAGAAGTCCGTACTTATTTAAGTGCTAAGTCTAGGGACCCAAGATGGTAGAGCTCAGGTAGCAACCCAGTTGAACTTTCCTGACATTCCTCTCCAACAACATTGAAATAACTTCTCAAACTAAATTTTGGATCAGCAGAGCCCACAAAAGGCCAGAGGAAGACCTTCTTCCAGCCTAGAACAACTGAGAAGATTGAGAGGAGAAGTCTGTGACCGGGGTTGGGGCCAGCCTGGAGCACAGCAGCAACACCAGTGGCGGGCCTTGGAGGCCACCATGACAGTGACAGAGGTGGCAGCAGCAACTTTGGGACCCCTTAGTCCAGAGATGATAAAAGGTCAGACAAATTGTTAGAAAGAGATTACAGGGTCCCCTTTGCTGGCACTGGGGGCAGCTGATGTTGACTGGCAACTCTATGGCCCATATGCAGTTTTGGGTCACAGTTCCAGGGCAGAGAGGAGTGTTGGAGATCAGTCACAAGGGAGCAGGGGCCCTGGACACAGTTCCAGGGCTCAGGAAAGAACTAGAGCCTGTGACTGCAAAAGGTCAGGGGCCCTTTCTGGGTAGAGACAAGAGGACAGACCAGGAGAACAGTTACCACACCTTTCCCTACATCACACCACCTTGGAAGCACCAAAAACTTTCTGACCCTTAGAACTGGCTTTGAAAATACCACAAAAAAGGGGCACCTAAGTGGCACAGTAGATAAATCACTGGCCCTGGATTCAGGAGGACCTGAGTTCAAATTTGGCCTCAGGCACTTGACACTTACTAGCTGTGTGACCCCGGGCAAGTCACTTAACCCTCATTGCCCCCCCCAAAAAAAAAAGGAAAAGGGGAAAAAAAGAGAAAAAGCACAAAAAAGACTGAAGATTGGAACACAAGGAAGAGCTTTTACAGTAAAGGAGGGAAGTGGGGATGGTGGCAGGAAATGCTTGCACCCTACTCTCATCAGAATTGCTTCAAGGAGGGAAGAATACACACACACACACACACACACACACACACACACACACACACACAGAGTATATTCTTACCCAATATGGAAAAATAAGGAGAAGGGGATAAGAGATATGGCAGGGAGAACAGATGATAAAAGAGTAGATGAAGGGAGGCAGTGTGAGAAGCCAAACAGACTTTGGAGGAGGGATGGGATAAAAAGGGAGACAGGATAAACACAAGAAAATAGGATGGAGGGAAATATACAATTACTAATCATAACTGTGAATATAAATGGGATGAGCTCACCCATAAAATGGAAGTGGATCGCAGAATGGATTAGAAACTAGAATTCGACAATATGCTTTTTGGGGAGAGGGTTAAAATAATAAACATTTTTATTTAAAGTTTTGAGTTTCAAATTCTATCCTTCCTTCCCTCCCTCCCCTCCCACCTCCCAGAAGCAGAAAGCAGATATCGCTTATACATATACGATTGTGTAAAACATGACCACATTAGTAATTTTGTACAAGAAAACTTGAATAAAAGAAAAAAGAAAGAAGTGAAAATAGCATTCTTTAGTCTGTGTTCAATAAATATCAGTTCTTTCTTTGAAGATGGATAGTATACTTCGTCATTAGTCCTTTGGGATTGTCTTAGATCATTGCATTGCTTAGAATACCTAAGTCAATCATAGCTCTTCATCAAACAATATTGCTGTCACTGTGCACAACATTCTCTTTCAGTTTACATCAGTTCATACAAGTCTTTAGAAGCTATTCTGAAATAATTCTGCTTGTCATTTCTTATAGCACAATAATAGTCCATCGTCATCCTATATCACAGCTTGTTTAGCCATTCCCCAACTGATGGGCATCCCTTTGATGTCCAATTCTTAGCCACACAAAAGAGATCCTGCTAGAAATATTTTTGTACAAATAGTCTTTTCTTTTTGGGGGGGGGATTATCTTTGGGATATAAACCTAGCAAAGGTATTTCGTTAATCAAAGGGTATGCACGGTTCTATAGCCCTTTGGCTATATAAAAAATATTTGGTCACAAGACACACAGTTGAAACAGAGACACACACCTAGAGTTAAAAATAAAGGGCTGAAGCAGAATCGATACTTCAGCTGAAGTACAAAGGTCAGGGGCAGTAATCATGATCTCAGACAAAGCAACAGCAAAAAGGAGACCAATTCAAAGAGATAATCAGGGAAACTATGTTTTGCTTAAAGTACCATATACAAGAAGAAATATATTTTAAAAAAAGGTTTTATAGGTTATATATGTACAATAACATTAAACATAATTTCTCCATTAGTCTTGCTTGAAAGAAGAATCAGAGCAAAAAGGAAAAAAACCTCAAAAAAAGAAAACAACAGCACCAAAAACAAAAGAATATATTTTGCATAATTTAACATGTAGAATTGATATTATTTTGGGGAGGGTGGGAGGGATAAAGGGAATTTGGAACTCAAAATTATCCACACAAGAAATCCAAGTGGATGGAGAATGTTTAAATGTCTTGCTATGATACACAGTTGGATGGACAGTCCATAGAATTGTTTTATCAGCACATATGTTTTAGAAATATACCTTATGTAGACAAAGAACCAGTCTTGGAATTGCCTAGGAAAAGGGGAAGTGAATTAGTTTTTTTTAATTTTAATAAACATTTTATTTAAAGTTTTGAGCTCTATATCTATTCCTCCTTCCTTCCCTCCTTGCACTTAAATGTGTAAGTCCTGAGCTGGTAGGCAATCAATATTGGTTACATATGTACAACCTATATAAAACATTACCATATCAGTAATTTTGTATAAAAAACTCAAAAGAAAAAAGGAAAGTGAAAAATAGCCTGCTTTAGTCTGTGTTCCATCAGTATCACTTCACCACTTTAGGCTCCAATTTTCTCATCTGTAAAATAGAGATAATCATACCTGTAGGACTTAGAAGTTTGATGTGAGAATCATTCATTCAACAAGCATTTATTAATGCCTGCTAGAAACCTTTGGGCACTGAATGCAAAAAGAAATGAGGTGCTAGATGTAAAGCACTTTGCACACCTTGACCCTCCTGTGAAAATGTCAACTGTTTGTTAGCAAAGGAACTCTTGTGACCAAATGGGTAATGAAGGAAGCCTCGCTCATCTAGTTAGATCATTTGAACAACTGAACCATATTCATTGAATACCTGCTATGTGCAAGAAATGACACACAGCTCTAAATTCGTTTGTTTGAGACACAAAGAGTGAGCTCCTTCCTGTCCAGGAGGGAAGAGAGTTATTCCTAACATTAGGCTTCATGACCCTTTCTTTGTCCCAATGATGTCATGGAATGGGGAGCCCGTTACTATGGTCCTCTCCCAGGGGTGTAATATTGGGAGCCCTGATCAGTCAATCCATAATGGCTATTCATCCTGGCCTTTATATAAATGGCAGCCTCCCATGTTTGCTTGCTTGGCAAACACCATATAACTCCTTGCTAATTACAGGCTGCAAGAGATTACTCTGCAACTGCATTTGGAAAGGTCCAAAAGCAATTACCACGTAACCTGCCCTATGCTTAGGAAGACAGAAGTAATCACGTCTAATGATACGGTCCTTGCTATGTAATCACTCTGGCCACTACATTGTAATTACTATGTAAATTAAGCGGTCAATAGTGTACCATGCAAACAGAGAGGACTTACACGGTATGTGTGCTTGGAGTCTTAACATTTCACTAAAAAAACTCATTTTAAGTTTTGAATGGAAAACAGTTGGCTGGCATATGTATAGAGCTGAAGACTGGAGAAAACCGAACACCCTCAGAGACAGGACAGGGGAAGAAGGGAATGGCAGAGTATAGAGATCCAGTTTCCTAGTTGAGGAACAGATGAGGGGGCAGACATGGATCACCACACTAAACAACACATGAAGTCAAAAGTATCCCAACAATAAGAGACCAGGAGCAAGAATTCCATAAGACACTTCATTTAGGGAAGGCCCGAAGTCCTGACTTTCCTAACCCAAGATGACTAGCTGAAAGTGGAGGGAATCTCAGAATCATGAACCTTAGAATACTTCAATCAGTACAATTACACAGGGAAAACTCTTATCATAAGGCAAATTCTCTCTTAGAGTCAAAAAAGACAAATGGGGAAAAAATAATGACAGTTCCTTGATTTCCACCATGCTCCAAGTCCTTGGGTTTATAACTTGGGAATTTTAGTTTGAAAACATTCACTGTAATTATGAATGTAATGAATGTAATCACAGAAGGCCCAGACAGCTGGATCAATCAATCAATCAGACGTATAACATGGATGCAAACAAGCCTGTAATCAATTTGAGAGCAATAAAGTACTTTGAATCATTGGATAAATATGGATGATGTCAGGTAGACGATATCTCATGATTAACGAGAGCGTCTGACACACCTCTGGACCTGCGTATAACACAGCAGAGTCACTTGTTTGAGTGGTGGCTAAATCCAGCTGTTGAGGCCTTCTCCCCTTATGTGGGAGGAGAAATTTTCTCTTCACCCTCTCCTGCTGGCCAGGGATGGTCTTTAAGCCTTTCAAAGGTCAGAAGATCTAGAATTCCCACTGTCTCAGTAGCAGGGTCTCCAGAGCAATAATGGCTGGTGGGTAGCACACTGAGGACAGACTAATGTCACAAAGAAAGGCAGCTTCAAGGAATACAACCCCTCTGGGTAGAGAGAAAGGCAAGCTATTGACTTCACAAAAGCCCAGCAGAGAGCTACACCTAAGAAGAACTTCATAAGGACTTATTGAAGGGAGAAGAGGAGACTCCGTAAACCAAGAAATGTGAGTTATCTTTTGCCACACAGGCTCCCTACATGTCATCTTGCTACAATGTTGATAAATATTGAACCACTCTCCCCAGAGACCTTGTGTGTATAAGAAGAAAGTGTGGTTCTTGGTTTGGGGGGGGGGGAGTGTAACAATTGAACCTTGCTATATCTATTTGTTAAATATACTTCCAAAAATCCAATGAAGTTTATTTGATAATGAATAGAAATTAACACCAATGGGGGCTCATAAATAACATACCAGCAATGATAACCCAGCAAACTTCTGTGGAGTAGTCCTCAATCAAATGGAGGAGGTGAGTCCTTTGGGGGAAGCCTACCCCACAGGTACCTTTCTGGAGCAATTTGGGGCTCTATACATTGACAAGGGAGTCATTGATTGATAAGACTTCATCTAGGGATTCTCATTCCCTAGATAAATTATCATTTTTTCTCCTTTTAGAATACAACTAATAGTCTACTTCCCTTAAACTTCAGACCAGTTCTTTTTGATAAATTTTGCTTATTTGAATAAGTACTTATTTTTAATTACTTTTATAACATGTAAACTAGAAGCTATACGGATTTTCATGTCCTTACAATTCTTGTACTGGGCTGGTCATTTAAAGAATATTGTGATCCCTCATAAATGTTCTCTTTTTAAAAATTTCCCCCTTTCTTAACTGACCTATACTGCTTGCTTTATTTTGTACTATGAGTCCAGACAAGTTGTTTTAGATCCATACAAGCCATGGATTTGTAGGGACAATATTTGCCTGCTGTCCTAAAAACTTGAGTCGTTAATAGTGAATGCTTAAGACCTTTTGGGGAAACCACACCTCTTTGGGCCTTTTCTGGATTTGTTTTCATTTCCAGTTATTCTGACTGTCCTAGTGAGGAATGCATTAAGAACTTCATTCATTCTTAATACATTGGCAGGGATCCTTTGGGGAAATTTGGGGCACTCTCCAATATGGGAACCCAGAAGAAATCAATGTCTTGACCTTCAGTGGGACTGTGCTTTCTATGAAGGGTATTCTTGAAGACATGTGATATGCCTTGTGTATGAGAGGGACATGTTGAGATGTCTTGCTGGGTCACCAACTGCATTGTCCTACATTCTCCAGGGGATCTTGGAAGCATTTCAGTTCCTCATTTGAGAGGTAGAGGATCAAAGTGGGGCAGGAGGGACATTCTTAGTCATGCCCAAGCCCCTAATCTCTGTGGGGAGCATTCACACGTAAAGAGACGATGCACACATCAATATTTGCTTCAGCATTTCTTGGGTTCTTTTCCCATTGTGGTGTAAGATTCTTGAGGGCAGAAGCTGTGTGTTTGTGAAGCCCTCCTCCCACAATTAGGAGCCTGACTCTTGGAGGAAGAGGACAGGAAGGGGAAATGAAAACCTAACCCTAACCCTAAAAGGAGACCCAGAGAGTCGAGAGGGAACTTGTACTTTTCTAATCTACCCAAAGGACATTGAATAGCATGCGCGTGCACACACACACACACACACACACACACACACACACACACATCTGCATGCATATGTAAATATACACTTGGGCATACACATATACACACTCACACAAGCACACATATATACAAATACACACACATCTGCATGCTATGTAAATATACACTTGTGCATACACATATACACACTCACACAAGCACACATATATACAAATACACACACATCTGCATGCATATGTAAATATACACTTGTGCATACACATATACACACTCACACAAGCACACACACACACATACACACACATCTGCATGCATATGTAAATATACACTTGTGCATACACATATACACACTCACACAAGCACACATATACAAATACACACACACATCTGCATGCATACGTAAATATACACTTGTGCATACACATATAAACACTCACACAAGCACACATATATACAAATACGCACACACACACTTTTGACAAAGAGTAGTCTTGAATGAAAAAGGATTTTGCCTCTACTTCTGAGATGACCAGCCTGACCCTGTTCAGAGGTGGAGTAAGCCAATAAAAGGAGACGCTGGGAATAAATTCAGCCAGGTGGTAAAGTATGAAGAGTCTCAGATTTGTTTTATGGTGTTTGTTAAGCCTTTAGTTGTCAGGGTCCTGCAGCCCCTAAGACATGACCGAGAATAGGGAAGAGGTCTAAAGGTATTGGAAAGGAAGCAGGTATTACTGGGTGTGTAACAGAGAGCCATCTTTGTCCATGCTCAAAACCTCAGACAGTTTATAGCTCAAGCTCCATGAAGACCCACAAGGTTGGCATCATAAACACAGAAACTCAGGGGGTCAACAAGGTTGCTGCAGCCCTGGAAGCACTCAGGAGGGGTCTAATCTGTCTCTCTCTTCCCTTTCTTCTCACACTTGCAACTGGACAATTGAAAGATCACATACTCCTCAACAAAAGCACTTCTCCCTAAGATTCCAGCTCTCCCTGTTTTTAGATGCTGCTGAAAGGTCATCACTGAGTGGAATCGAAAATAGCGCATGTCCTGATTAGTGCCCCCAGAGTTTCAACTGCTTTGCTTCTATGATGGTGGCCACAGTGCTCTCTTCTGGTTGGTCTCAGGAAAGCATGTCTAGACCTCACCCATCCCAAATGGGTCTACCCCTTCCATGTCTCTACTTAGCTGATCATATTAGACCCCCTCTTCCATTGTAACCACACCCTTGTGCTTGAATCCTGGACAAAGACCGCCCATCAGCCCTTGCCTATGCTCAGCCAGTGCCTCAGTCCTGTTCCTTTCCCCAGGACAGGACCATCTTCACTAAAGCAAAGTTGCACCAGGTCCCCTGCTGCTCCTTCCCTTTCTGAAGTCCCTACTTCTAGCACCAAATGGCCTCATGCCTCCTTGGCAATGTGGGGTCCTCACATTGCAATCAGTGCCCACCTGGATCCACCTGCCCAAGATGAACCCCTTACTTATTGCTTCCCTTGACCCCCCCATGTGCCACCATAACTTATGTGGGTCCCCTCCATTTTCCAAGGCCCTCTTCTCTGCCGGACAATCTAAGACATGAATCCCTGCCCTGGATGAATAACTAACTTTCCCCAGGAAACACAGAGTAATGTCAACAAGCCATATGGACAATAATGGTGTTAAGTGCCTACTGCATTCAGGGGCTCTTCCTTTGGTGGTTTGTCTCAGTGTGGAGAATGGTCCCTTCGGGGCTTGAAGGCTGCTCCAGGGGGCCAAACCCACCAAGCAAAAAAGGCTCTGAGAACAAAGCCTACACCACACGGTGTGTGTCAGCAGCTTAAGACCCACCAAGGTTGCCCACCCTGAAAGACTTTCTACTGACTTCTACAGGGGCTGTAACCTAGGAATGGAGAGGTGACTCATGCCCATAAGACCATACACTATGGTAGGTACTGCCCTAAATTCAAGAGCTCTGAATCATGATGGATAGAAGGGAAGAGGCCCAAAGGCTTTGACATGGCCTGCCTGTTTATGTAATAGGGAAATGAGGTTGCCACTCTAGTAATCCCAAATTTGTTTCTGTTTGTGGAGAGTGCAAGACCCTTAGGGTATGCGATAAGGTTGGATGGGTACATGAGTATGTGAAGATGAAAGCAGAGATCACCCAATGTCCAAGAGTTACCTGTTTGTCAACCCCAAAGTTACGAGAGGGAATCCAAACCACAGGGCTGATACCATTGGGCCAAATGTCTATTGTATCTCTAAGGATAAAGAGGAACTCAATGGAATGTCCTGGTGTAGTTGCCCTATCACCAACGACGACAATATATTTCCCCCACCAAACTTAGTCCAAACCACAATGTGGTTCTATGATTGTTAGACGACTAGGATCCTGAAGAAGTTGGGAAAAGAAGTTTATTCCTGGCTGCTCCTAAGCTCTTTGTGGGAAGGTTTTTGGTGTGGTCTATAGGGAAGGATAAAGGTTATCCTGCCCAATGTATGGTACCATTGAATGCTTGTGTAAGGGGACCCTTTACCCTTCATCTATGGGGATTTAGACACAATTTATATTCGATTATACCCTGGATTTCAGTGCAAAAGAGGCAGTGATTTGTTTTGGGGTTTGTTTTTTCATTTGGCCCCTAAAATTAATCTGGTTTCAGTAAGCTCAGAGTTGGGGCCATGTATTAACAGGTGAACCCCTGACACCAGGATTGTCCCGTAGAGTGACACAGACCTGTGAGTCACTGATAAGACCGTGGCTGGGGTATGTGGCAAGCCTCAAACATGCCAGCCATTCCCATTTTATGACTGGAGTTCCTGCTCAGATCTGAGTTGTGAGTGTCTTTTATTTATTTTCTACTTATACTATCTAGGGTTATTCTGGAACCCCACATAGATATCTGTACACATTGTATGTGTGCGTGCATGTTGGATGGATGTGTGTGTATATCTCCCCATCAAACACGAGCTCCCTTGAAGTAAGATCGTGTCATTGTCTCTGGATCCCCTTGTGCCTGACACACAGCAGGCACTTGGGAATGTTCGCCCCCTGACTGATTGAGTAAAAGGTCTCTGTGTTGCTTCCAGCCTGAGAATTGGATACTGTAGTGAAGGGAAAAGGATGAAGAGGAGGGGCTGTCAGGAGGGGTGATTCCTGAGAAGAAAAAAGGCTGAGAGAAGAAAGGTAAGAAAACGAGAAAAGAGGAGAAGAGAAGGAAGATGAGAAGAAAGGGGGAAGGGAAAGGGAGGAAAGAGAAATGAAGAGAGGGGAGATGGGAGGGGCAGAGAGAGGGATGAGGAGGACAGGAGAGGAGGGGAGTGGAAAGTTGTCCTCTATCGAGAAAAGGAAGCTACATGATCTTACAGAGTATCTTCACAGGAAGACAGCACCCAGTGAAGCTGTCTTCCAGCCTGGCCATCCTCTTGCTATGGGATCCTGGACAAGACATTTCCTTTCTCCAGGTCTCAATGTAAAAAATGGCCTAGGTGATGTCCATATCCGCTTCCAGCTGTAGAATTACATAACTCCTAAGAGCTCAGCAAATTAGCTTTGACTTTGATCTGTATACCCACAACTGCAATGGGAAGAATGAGAGTGTGAGAAGGTAAAGGATTTGACAGCCCCAGGTCAACAGTGACAGACCAGGGAGGAAAATCAAGGGCCCCCAAATCCCATTAAACTCTGCCTCTCACTAGACTTTAAGGACATTCGCTGCATTGAACTGTCTGTTCTCAGCAGATCCCTGTGTATTGTCTGCTCACTCACTTTGTGCACTTCGGCATTTAGAAAATGAGAGGCAAGATTGGAGGTTGGCGAGAAGACAGGATGGTGCAATGGTGAGTGCTCCAACTCTGGAGCCAGAGGACAGAGTGTTGTCTCTGGTGTCAGAGCAGGACCCAGCTTCAAATCTCATCTCAGATGCTTATTACCTGAGTGAGTTTGGGCAAACAAAGCCCTTGACCTCCTGGGCTTCAGTGGCCTCCGAGGTCTGGGAGCCAAGAGTCCTTGCTCGAACCACCTAGGTGACACTCTGTGGTCACCATCCCTCTCAGCTTTGAATGCCCTGACCCACCCTCAGGAACCAATGTCTTTATGGAGCAATTCACAGGTCCTAAAATTCTTTTAAAAAAAGGACCTTCGGGGGGCAGCTAGGTGGTGCAGTGGATAAAGCACTGGCCCTGGAGTCAGAAGGAGACCTTCAGTTCAAATCCTGCCTCAGACACTTGACACTTACTAGTTGTGTGACCCTGGGCAAGTCACTTAAGCCCCATGCCCCGAAAAAAAAAGACCTTCCCCTATCTGCCAATCAATGAAAACCGAGCTTCTCTCCTAGCCCCCCACCTCTGCCTTCCCAACAAAAACTTCTTTTAATTAGCCCCATTTCCCAGCTCATAGACTTGAGGCTACTTCAGGGGTTAATAAACCACTGTGGGTGGTCGATGAGGAGGGCCTCAGGGGACAACCGAACCCCAAGGAAACCTCCCAGTGAACCATTAAAGACCTTGGCCCTCTCCAGCCTCGGCCCAGCAGGCCTGACCCCCGGAAAAGCTGCCCTTCTCCTTCTACCACTTGCTGGCTGATCCTAGAGAGAAAGGGGACGCTGCAGTGCTGTTCCCAGCCGTGTTTGCTCTGAGCTGGCCTGTGGAAATGCCTCTGCCAAAGTGGCCTCATCGGTCTGGGGAGGTAAAGTCCTTGCACATGTGGTCCCAGCCTTGGTCACTACCCTGGCCTGAGGCTCTGAGTTGCTCAGCTCCTCCCCATGCCACCAGCATCACTCATCATCACATCTGACGATCCTTTAAGGTTCACAAAGTGCTTTACAAATACCTCATTTCATGCTCCCAACAACCCCGGAAGGTCGATGCTGTTATTATCTCCATTTTAGATAGGAGGAAACTGAGGCAAACAGTCTTCTTCCTAAGGGAGAGACATGTCTGTTTCTTAATTGGACTGTGCAGACCTCTGGGGCTCAGGTGTGTGTGGGGGGGCGGATTTGAAGTATCTCTCAGGCCATAGATTAAAGGTCTAGTGGTCCAATCCTCAGATTTTACAGATGGGGAAACTGAGGCGCAGAGAGTTAAGTCACTAGTGATGAGCTGCAGCCACAGACAGTAGCAGGTGAACTGGGATTTGGACTCGGGTTTCCTGACAACCTGCCAAAGTCCAGAACTTGTTTTAGCTTCCTGTGAGGCTTTCCAGCTCAACATGCCCATTTTTGTGCCTAGAATCCCACTTAGTGAATGTATCATAAACAGAGGAGAGAAGCAAGTGGCTGAAATCTTCCTGTCCTGCTTCACCAGAGCAGGAAAACCAAGGCCCAGAGCCTCTCCTCCCCCCTGCCCCCCTGCAGACCGCCCAGCACAGACTGTACGACCACCTGGTGGAGGATGTTGTTGAAGGGAGGGATCCTAGGTCAGATGCCTGGGAGGTTCCTCCAACCTCTAAGATTCTTCGACACTGGATCAACCAACCAAGGAAGGAGATTCTCTTTTGAGTTTGTGGAAAAGGACTTGGGCAGGGGGAGGAGAGAGTGGAAAGCCCCCTCCCCCCCATATGGAATCAGATCACTTGGAATCCAATTCCAGCTCTGCTACTTATAGTTGTGTGATCAAGTCAAGTCACTTCCCCTCCTCAGGCCACAGTTTCCCCATCAGTAAGATGACCAGAGTACCAAGAACAAAGCTTCTTAAACTGTGGGTTGTGACCCAACATGGGGTTGCATAACTGAACATGGGGGTCACGAAAAATTTGACGACAGTAAACAGTTATGTAGACCTATTTTATAAACCTATATATCTGGGCATGGTAAACATTTCTCAGGCAAAAAGAGGTCACAAGTGGGAAAAGTTTAAGAAGCCCTGATCTAGAAGTCCTCTGAGCTCCCATACAGCTCTGGGTTTCCAAGCCCACGCCCCAATTTCCATTCTCTCTATGGAGAAGACAGAAGAAGCCTGCTCCCAGCCTGGAGTCTGCCCAGGTATGTCTGCGACTCGGGCCCAATGCCATTGAAAGCAGGCAGTGGAACTTGACAGGCGCACCCTGCGCAGGGCCCCTCCCTCGGAGATAGCAGCTCCTGCCTCTCTTAAATACAGAGTCTGCCATCAGATAGTAATTTCCCTCTGTTGGCTGCCCAGGTTCTGCTGCCGTATTTCCAGGCCTCATCCCTGCATCGGCACTAATTGAAGGGGAAGGGCTGCAATTAAATTATCCTTGTCAGGGTGAGCATTTCAAAAGCTCTCCTGCTTCATTAGCAAGTTACATAACATCCTTTGAAAGGAAAATAGAAAATCCTCAGACTTCTAGGCAATTGGCCTTGGCCGATTTATTCCCCCCTCTTTGGGGGACAGGGACCCTGACCAGCCAGTGCCCAGGGAAGCTGCCCAAGTTCACGGCTGGCCAAAGGCCCCCCTCTGTCTTTTTTCAAGGAACTTTGGCATAGGGAAGGTGAGCAAACCCTGAATTTCGAGTCAGCATCCTAGATTCGAATTCTGGCTCCATCACTTACTGTCAGTGTGACTCAGGGAAAGTCAGTTTACCTCCAGGGCCTCAGTTTCCTCATCTGTCAACCAAGGGGTATCTTTGCCTCTATAATTCAGATCTTTGAGCCCCAGGGAGCCTGGGTTTTTTTCCTCTCTAAAATTCGCAGGGTGGACTAGCCGACTTCTAAGACCCCTCCTGGATCCCTGAGCATCAAAGTGACAGGGACCCCAGAGGCTGGCTGGGCCAACCTGGGCCTGACCCAGACCCAAAGTCCGTCGTCTGAAGCCTCCCAGGGCAGTCCCTCCCACAAAAGTGGGCAGCTCTGCTCGCGGGTTAGCCCAACAGCTTCAGCTCAACCTCATCTTAAGACCAAACCGGACTCCCAAACTAGCGGTGTGGCCCACGGCACGTGGCTTAACCTCTCGGAGACTCAGTTCCCTCATCCGTAAAATGGGGGTGGTGATAGCACCTGCTTGTGAGGGTCCAATGAGATCACACTGAGGACCCATCAGACAGATGTTGCTATTGTCCTTCAAGGCCTCCCTGCTTGCCCTGCTTCCTATTAGTGTTTCTCCTATTGGCTGATCGGCTGATTGACTCGGGACCATGGGATATCTGAGGAAGGACAATGTGAGGGCGATGCTATTTTCATGGTAATACCAAGTTTTCATTCCCAATGCAGTGAACATTAGTAAATATAACCTATGTTGAAAATGAAAAATAAAAACGGGGGGGAGGGGAGCGGGTGGGTGTTGCTTGGAGCGCTCTCCTGCCCTGGGTGGAAGAGTAGACTGAACCACTGGCAGGCAGACTCTGGTCTCAGACTCAGTAAGGCCTGAGGTCACAGGGTGACAAGATGTTAGAACCACATGGGACAGGAATCGCAGAGGTCATCTCTTCCAACTCCCTCCTCCTTTCACAGGGAAGGAAATTGAATGCCAAGATGGAGAAAGTGACTTCCCCAAGGTCACCTAAGTCCAAATAGCTGAACCATGATTTGCATCCAGATCTTCTGACTCTCAGTTCAGGACAGTGTAGGGGAAAGGGTGGTACACTAAGTCAGAAGACAGCTGAGCTTGCTGTGTGACCCTGGGTGAGTCCCTGCACTCTGAGTCTCATCTGTCAAGTGGGGGCAATGATCCCTGTGGTGCGAAGCTCTCAGGGTGACTGTGAGGTGCAAGCTTTGCAATCCTTTATATAGATAAATGTCAGCTATTATTATGCATTGTGGGAGGTTGAGATGGGCTCTTTCCTCCTCTTGTCAAAACTCGGGGAAGAAAGTGGGAAGGTGTGAGCAAGAGAGAAGCAGCACCCTAACTTTGCTCAACAAGCCAGAATCTGCTGGTTGGGGGGTCTGGACAGTCCAGTCCCACCCACCTTCCACTGGATGTCTCCCAGTGAAACCGAATTGGTGGTGCCATCAACCCAGCATTAATGCGAGGGCCCCAGGCAGGAGGAGTAGAGTGAGGCAAATGAGGGCAGGGGCGGGGGTGGGGGATCCTGAAAGGGACCAGCAGGAGGGGGCAGAGGAGGACTCAGGAGACCCAGGTCCCAGCAAGAGAGGCTGTTTGTGGTTAGTACACTGAACCTAGAGGCAGGTCAGACCTGCATTCAAATCCTGCCTCAGCCGATTAGTAGCTGAGCCTCTCCAAGCCTGTTTCCTCATCTATAAAATGGAGAATAGAATCCATACTGCTTATCTTACAGGTTCTTAGTTGGCTCTGAGGAAATATATAAATAAAGTACCATTCAAACTTGACCGTTACAGAAAAATCCATTATTATCGCTGCTATATTTTCCTGTCATCCAAGATGGCTACAACCCTAAGCACAGAGCCAAGATACAAGTAGCCACAGGTCAGTCCAGAACAGGACCGGGGCTAGGAAATAGCCTTTGCCATCTCTGAACACGGGATACCATGGGCAAAGCCAGATTGCGTTGAGTGTTGGTTGTTTTGGCAGAACTGGGGGGGTTTCCCCTCTTTTGTTGGTCTTTGCTATAAGGGATGGCTCTCTGGGAAAGGGAACAGAGAGGAATATATTCTTGTAAAGATAATGCTTTCAAAGAAGAAGCCGTTGTCCATGTGCCCAGGACACTTACTTCTTTGCAAAATGAATGATAGATTAAGAGCTACAAGGGATGTCAATTTTATCCCTGTCATTTTACAGATGAGTAAAGTGAGGTCCAGAAAGGCAAGTGATCTCCCCAAAGGATCACAGGCACATAGAGTCAGAGCTAGGGGAGGGCATCTGTTCTAACCCTGCCATTTGAAAAAGGAGGCTGAGGCCTGGAGAAGTGGCACTCCCTCAGGTGAGTGGTAGTAAGTGAGAGGCTGGGCTTCAAACCCCTGGCCTTTATACTCCAAATCCCAAATGGCTGCCTCTGCACCAGGCCAAGTCAAATGGTCAGCTTTCTCCTCCAGCTTAATCTCCAAAGTGTTTTGGAAGTGTCCTTGCCCTCCAGCCCAGACTGTCCCATCAGGGGATGTCAGATACAACTCACACATTCCTGCTGACGTGGGGGGGAAACAGGAAGTTAAGGAGGGCCAGGCCCCTTCCCTATGGAAGGGCTGGCTCCCCCATACCCTGACTGCTCTGTGAGCAGCTGAGCTCCATACAGCAAGGTCCCAGCATCTATTACAACTCACTCCAGAGCAAGAATTCCCTGGAAATGAACAAAGAACGGGGCTGATGCATCAAAGCAAAGCCTTGAAGTGTTTGCTCATCTGATGCTTACAACTTTCTGTGAGGTAGGGTTATTCCTCTTTTACAGATGAGAAAGAAGATTTAACCCCGACTCTTCCCATTCCAAGCTCAGCACTCTTTCAATTCGTATCATGCTCTTTCTTAGCATCCCCGCAGATGGGGAGCTTACTGCTTTCTGAGACAACCCATCCCACCTTGGAACAGTTCTCATTGCGATATCAAGCCTCAAGTGTCCTCTCCATCACCCATTGCTCCTGGTTCTGCTTTCTGGGATTAAGCATGAGGAGCCTAATTTCTTCCTTTAAACACTCAACGACACTCAAATAACATCCTCTGAGTCTCCTTTTCTGCCGGGTTAAACATCACCAGATGCTTTAGCTGGACGACATGGGGGTTTGGTCATTAAGGACCTTCACCATTCTGGCTCTTTCCCAACTTGTCAGTGCTCTAAAGCTGTGGATCCCTAAAGGAAACACCTCTCATCTCCCAGATGGGGTCTGACCAGGGTCGACTAGAGCAGGACCATCCCTTCTCTCCTCCTGGAGACTGTGCCTTTCTTAATGCAGACTTGGGCATTGTCTTTCCACTGCCCTATCATGACAATATCAACAGCCCCTTGGGTGAGGGGGTGGGTTCTGATTTTTTTAGCCGCCAGAGTCCCCTACCCAGGAAGACAATAGCAAGTTCTAGTTCTTAAGAACTCCCAGTCAACCTCCATCCCCACTGGAGTTCGCCCCTTTAAGGTTCTGGAGCGAGCATCCCTTTGGATTTGCACACAACTGGCTGTCTATAACACTGCCACCATCCTCAGCCAAGGGGCTAAGGGCCGCATGGAGCCCCATTTCCCCAACGAGGAGAGCAGGCCTGATGTTAAACAGGCTGTTTAGCGCTGACCTATTTTTAGCTAGATCTTCTGCTGGTTGCTAAATATCTGTTTAAATACATGAATTAGCGCGTCTGTCAACAGTACTTAGAGCGGGAATAAAACATGATCTAACGGCGGAAGGTAATTTCAAACAAAAACATACAGCCTAATAAGCAGCTTCTTTCTGAGGTTCTAACACAGCCCCTTCTTTCTCGGCTTTCTTCTTCTCTTCTCGCTTCTAGGCAGCAGTGCCCATAGCAACCCTGAGTGGGGTGAGGGAGAGACCGCGGCGAAGAGTGGGCCTCCATCCCTTGCCCAGCAAGGGGGAGGGCATTCCCCCCCCCAACCAGGCAGAATGGGGCCATTGTCAGGCATCCAATCAGGGAGGAGGGGAGCGAAATCTTCTCCATCTCCCACCCCGGGAAACTGAATGAAAAGACTTTGCCTCGCAAAAGCTGATCTACCAAACCCCTCGTTTGATTAGCAACTTCCCGTGTAATCCAAGTCCCGTAGGTGGGTCTGAATGAAGAGAATCTCATGTTTTAATTTCTGCTGTCAGGAGTAATGGTTACGTGGAGGAGGAATATTAATTACACCCAGCAGGCGTTCTTCAGACTTAGAAATCGCATAATGAAGGAGTCCAGGAGATTTCAAAGTCGAGGAGCCTACTGCTGAAGCAAGGCCCTGGGCATGAGCCTTCTTGCCTCAGCAAGCAGAGTTGTAGACTAGCCTGGCCACTGCCTGTCCCAAGGTGTCAAGGCCAGTGTTCCCAGGATTCATCAGTAAGTTCAAGGACCCCTTCAATGATTCAGCTGCGTAGCTGTGGTCTTCATCCATCTCTCTCTCTCTCTCTCTCTCTCTCTCTCTCTCTCTCTCTCTCTCTCCTCTCTCTCTCACACACACACACACCACACACACCCTGTTCCCCTACAAGGGGATGAAGAGAAGGGGAAAGTCCACCCTATAAGCCAGCCTCCAACAGCAAGAGTCCCAAACCTCATTCCAATCCCAGATGTCCATTGCAGAAGGATCCTTTCTAATAGTATTTGTGCTCATTCTAGAGATGTGGCCAATGCTTTCACTATTTGATATATTTCTCATTTAATCAAATGAGATAAATATGTAAGTGCTTAGCACAGTGCTGGCACATAGTAGGGGCTTATTAGATGCTTGTTCTCTCCAATTCCAAGTTCTAGAGATGTGAAAAAGGCCTTCTCCTTCTTGATGAAGAGCAGCTGACAAATCATGGGCCAAGGATTTCTTTGGTTATTCTGCTTTGAAATTAACCTGTAGTCACACATGCACACGATCCCACAGCAGGAAGAGACCTCTGGGATTTAATCCAGCCCAAACCTGAATGTGGATCTGCTCTGCAACATCCCTGATCAGTCAGTGGTGGTCATCTTGCCTTTGTTTAAAGATCCCCAGGTTGTGGGGGAGTTCGCTAGACTCCCCAAGGCGTCCTTTCTGGTTTTTAGATGGCTCTCATTGTTGGAAAGTTCTTTACATCAAGCTAAAATGTGCCTCTTTGAAACTTCCTTATTTTTTTTTAAACTTCCTCCTTGCTATTTTTTTTAAACTCCCTCCCTCCCTCCCTCCCTTCCCTCCCTCCCTCCCTCCCTCTCTCCCTCCCTTCCCTTCCTCCCTTCCCATTCTATAGTGCCCCCTGGCTAGTATGCCTCCCTCCTTTCCTTTACCTCTCCAAACTGTACCTCATAGACCAACTCATATCCCCACCATCTTTTCCCTGCAGCTTTCCCTGGATATATCCACTTCTCATTGATCTCAGCCTATCCTGAACTCCCACAGCAAGTAAAATCTATACCACACAATTCAGCATTTAATTATATACTGTCTTGTGTGCACTATTGTTTTGACATTGCATCCCAATGTGGTTGGCAAGGGCACGCCTCTAAGAGCTGGGGGAGTGAACTCAGCTGCCATGATTCTAGACCTGTAACTCTTGGCCGACTGTGGCGACTCCATCACGTGGCCTCAGTTCCCTCCCTCCGTGGTGTGCTGTGTGTTCTGTGTCCAAGCTTGGGAGCAGAACAAGACAAAGGAGACTCACATACAAATCAATGATCTTGGTTGTTTTTCCCAGTGGATCAATGGCCACATGGACACAGAGATGGAAGAGCAACACCTCCAAGAGCCCCAGGCCATGATGCTGGGAGGGCTCCCAAAAGTCCTGCTTGGTTGCCATTCCTCCCACTCAATTTTTTCCACAACCAAACCACATATTGACAGGGTTAAGAACACCACTACTATGCAGCAGAACATCCTCTACAAATGTTTCCCCTGACTATTGTAGCCCTGGGTGGTCAGAAGAGTCCATGGATGTATCTACTGGTGCTTGGTCACAGCTAGTCTTAAACCCACTTGGATGGACACCTACAATAGTGTCGCCAGTGCTGACAGCATTCCTTGTTTTTTACCCTGCTAAAACATAAGCTCTTTGCAAGCAGAGGCTGCAATTTTTGGGTGTGTTGGGGGGCAGATGCGGTTCTGTTTTAAGGACCCCACAATGCTTTTGTCATTTCAGCAGCTGGAAGGTAGCACTCTGTGGTTCAGCAGAACCAAGAGCATGGGGTCATAGGTTACCAAAATTATTAATAATGTTACGCTTCCTTATTTAAAGTACCGTGATTTTGACAGGTGTGTACATGCCATCCACTGATGTAGATTTCAACCCCTCTTAGGCCTGATTATTCTGTGTTAGGAATTGCACTGGATCGAAAGCTTTAGCACCCTGTGGCCCAACTGCTCTCATAGTCAGTGCCTAGGCTATACCAAGGATTCTCAGACTTGCTGGGCTCGTCCCAAGTTTGTGCTTCGGACAGAGCCCAGGACCACCTCCAGGCCACCTGATTCTGGGGAGGCTTGAGTAGAGGACTGTCATAACAAAATGGATGAAGATGCCCTATTGGGGCACAGCTTGGAAGGTGTTAGCCTATGGAAGCCAGAAGTCATGGCAACCCCATTGGCCAGGGCTCTAGCCAAATGGTATCTTTTTTTAAAATTAAATTATATTAGCATCCTTTTTGACTAAGTGGCTAGAGAGCTGGTCAAGGAGTTAGAAGGAATGGGGTTCCTGCCCTTCCTCTTGAGTCAGAGTGACTGTGGGGGCCCTTAGGCAAGTCACTTCAATTAAGTTTGCCTTCAATCCATGTTCAAAGGCTCCAAGTTAGAGTGGACACCTTCTGGATTAGTAGAAGGAGCTCCTTATGGGGAATTCTCTACACTGATTAAATTATGAATTTACAAGCCTTTATTTTTATAGCCCCTTCATTTCTCAATAGACACCCCCCATCCTTGGCAACAAATATGAGAATTGGAATGACACTCCCTGCTGGTAAAGATATTGCAGGGAAGCTCCACCATGAGGAGAAAGCATGTGATTTAGAAACCATGTGACTTTAGCATCCGGCAGTTACTGGCGTCCGGAAGTTGCCCAGCATCTGGAAGTTACATCTATAGAACCGCCTGTGGTACCTGTCAATCAGAGCCACCAGCCAATTAGCTTGGAGCTATGTGTGTGGACGGCCCTGTTTCCAGTTTCTCAGGAGGCTTCTGGGGGAAACCGAGGAGCGAGGGGGCCCTTTTAGTGGGAGACCTCGGCTGGGGAGCAAGAGACAGGCAGGATAGGGAGAGCAAGCAAATTTCATACTTGATCCATGTGTTTCTCTTTACTAACCCCTAATATACTTTAATAAATACTTAATGCCCAAAGATTGGTGCTATACATTTTCTAATTTAAGGTGACCACTCATTAGATTTTAGACATCATAGCTAGAATTTTAGCCCCTTACACAAAGAACAAAAGAGGGGAAAAAAGCATTCCAACCCACCCAACCAGAGCCTTGGTGGAGTCTGGTAACAAGTAACTGCTCCACACCCACAGCCGCCCACTTCTCCAAAGGAGGGAGGATGGCATGTTCTCATCTCTTCTCTGGGGCCGATCTTGGCCTCACAATTTCTAACCAAGTCTCGTAACTTAATTCAGTGTTCTAACCATGATTTCACTTCTTAAGCACTTTGGCCTAAGTGTCCACACTGCTCACACAGCTCCACATTCTAGGGACTGGGTACATCAGGAAAAGGTCTCATTCTACTGAAGGAACCAATTGGCTATTTGATGCAGTTAACAAAGAGTGAAAGGATCCCCCCAATACCTTGTTGGTAGGCCCCTCGACTGCTTCTCAGAGACTTGCTGACGACCACGGTCTCCTTTGCAGACTGGGAAAATGCCCAGGGTAGGGCTGGACATGGGTCAGCTCTTCCATGGAAGATGGACTGGGTAACTTCATGAAAGGCTTCTCACCAGCTTTGTCCAGGCTGATGGAGTTTTCCAAAATAAGAAGAACTCTCAAAAATTATCCAATAAGTAGTAGAAAAGTTTAGAGAAGGGAACACCATTCCAACAAAATGATAGATCATTGTGGTCTTGAAATATGAAGATCCACTGAAAAAACACATATGGGTGGAAAGAGCCCAAAATTTCCTTTAGTCAGTCAATAAACATTTATGAAGTACCTACTATGTTCCAGAGACTATCTACAAGATCTGTGTTTAGATACACATAGGCACATGAATGGCAACAGTGGATAAAGAGCTGGGCCAGGAGTTGGGAAGACCTGAGTTCAAATGTACCTCGGATACCTTCTAGCTGTGTGACCTTGAGCAAGTCACTGTTTGCCCCGGTTTTCTCAACCATAAAATGGAAATGACAGCACTGACTTCACAGGTTGTTGTGAAGATCAAATGAAAAAAACATTAGTAAAAATACGCTTAACACAGTGCCTAGAATATAGTAGGTGTCATATAATGCTTTTTCTTCTCTATAAAAATCTTGGATGTACCTAATTACATCTTTCCCCTCAAATTTATATTTACTTAGAATGTGACGTCCTTGAGACAAGGGACTTTTTTGTCTTTCTTAGTATGCCTAGTGCTTAGCACAGTACTTGTCACATAGTAGGCACTTAATTAATGTTTGCTGATGGATTCATTGATGAAGATTATTTCTGAACATTTTATTCAGGAGAACAAGGAGGAGTGGTATAGACAGGTACACCAGGCTGGAATTAGAGGAGTTAGTACTAATGACTCATTGGTGTTCAGAAATGTTAGAGTCCACAGGTGCTTAGAATGCGAATAGGCACTTAACAAGTGTTTCCTGAATAGACCCACGTTTCTGCCGTGGCAGCTGTAAGACCGTCTTCACTATACAGAGAGCAGGATTCATGCCCTTCATCAGTTGGACTCATTCTCTCTCCATCCCTTAGAAATCCTCATGGGTACACCACAAAAATAGAAAACAAAATAGATGAGATGGCTGAAATCTGCTCATTTTTAGTAACTTGAAGGTTTTCATTCGTATTCACCAGGCAGAAGGGTGACTTTGATCTTGACAGGCCCAGGAGTGGGACCCACTAACAACAGAGACTAGTGGAAATGGAAAATACCTAAGAGAGCTGTTGCAACTTATCTCTGGAGTCTGGAGAGGATTAAGCAAAAGCCATCTAGGATGGATGGCCCTCTCATCCCTATAAAGCCCTTTGGAAAAGGAGACCCCTGACCATCCCCCTCAGTACGGCGCCATCTTTGCAGACAGGGCATTCTGTGGCCCCTGGACTCTTTTCCAGGCACCCATTTCATCCTGCTCCCAAATGTTTTCCATTCCTTCTATAAGGTGCATATTCTTTAGAAGCTTTCTCTACATGTAGTTTGGAGGTGATCAGTATTTGGTATAACAACATCTATTAAAATGTCACACTTAAATTTCCGTTCCTTGCTATGGCATCTGGACCATCTTAGGCAACAATTCTGTTGGGGCTGATGCTGCACTTCCAGTGTACTTTATTTGTTGGATTCTCAAGGATATTCTGGAGTATGGTGGCAGGCCAAGGCTTTGTCATCTCTGAGTTTATAAGGACTGAACATGGCTGTGCACAATCCGAGCCCCTGATCACATCTTTCTAGTACCCAGTGATGAAGTCCATGGAGAGAGGACCTTTGGATTCCAAACTACTTTCATTTCCATCACCTCCTTCAGTTGCATAAGCCTCCTGTCAGTCCCCACTGTCTTTGTGGAAAGAAGCCTATTTTATTAATCGCAAGAGCATTTCTGTACATTTTAAACTTGTTTATCACATGTTCTGAAACATCTACCAGTCTCTTCCCTCCTTTTAAAAAAACAAAACTATTTTTCCAATTTCATGTAAAAACAACTTTAACATTTTTTTCAATTTTGAGTTCTAATTCTCTTCTTCCCTCCTTCCCTTCCCCTCACATTGAAACAGTAAACAATTTGATATAGGTTATACATGCGCAGTCATGCAAAACATACTTACCTATTAGTCACATTGTTGAAAGAAAACACCAAACCAGAAAAAAAACAAGAAAGTAAATAAAAATATAAATCTGTTTCAATCTGCATTCAGAGCCACCAGTTCTTCCTCTGGATATGGACAGAATTTCTTATCATCAGTCCTTGGAACTGTCTTAGATCATTGTATTTGCTAAGAAAAGTGAAGTAATTCACAGTTGATCATTGTACAATATTGCTGTTTCTGTGTATAATGTTCTCCTGGTTCTGTTTATTCACTTTGCATCAGTTCATGTAAATCTTTCCAGGTTTTTCCTGAAAGCATCCTGCTAGTCCATTTATTACATCACAATTGATGGGCATCCCCTCAATTTCCAATTTTTTTGCCACCATAAAAACTGCTATAAACATTTTTATAAATAAATCCTCTTTTATAAAAAAATCTCAAGGCAGCTAGGTGGTGCAGTGGATGGAGCAACCAGCCCTGGAGTCAGAAGTAACCTGAGTTCAAATCCGGCCTCAGACACTTTAAACACCTCTAGCTTTGTCTGACCCTGGGGCAAGTCACTTTGGTATTGCTGCGGATCAAAGGGTACACAGTTTTGTAGCCCTCTGGGAATAGTTCCCAAATTGTTCTACAGAATGGTTGGACTAGTTCACATCTCCACCAAAATGCATTAGTGTCCCAATTTTCCCACATCCCTTTCCAATATTTGTCATTTTCTTTTTCTGTCATATTAGCCAATCTGATATTGTGAGGTGGGATCTTAGAGTTGTTTTAACTTTGCATTTCTCTAATCAATAGTGATTTACAGCATTTTTTCATATGATTATAGATAGCTTTGATTTCTTTTGTCTGAAAACTGCCTGTTCATATCCTTTGAAACATTTATCAATTGAGAAATGACTTATTTTCTTATAAATTTGATTCCATCCACTATAGTATTTGTGCGACTGAGACCTTTATCAGAGAAACTTACTGCAAAATTTTTTTCACAGTTATGATTACTGTATATTTTCTTGCATCCTATTTCCTCTTGTTTATCTTTATCTCTGTCTCCTTTCACCCTGTCTTTTTAAAAGCATTTTAACAATGCTGAACAGGCTATAAAACTGTGCATACCCTTTGATCCAGCACTACCACCGTGAGGTGTTTATTCCCAAAGACATCACCCCCCAAAGAAAAAAAAGACCTATTTGTACAACAATATTGATAGCAGCTCTTTTTGTGGTGACTAAGCATTGGACATCAAAGGAATGTCCATCCATTGGGGAATGGCTAAACAAGCTCTAGTATCTGATGGTGATGGAATATTATTGTTCTATAAGAAATGACAAGCAGGATGATTTCAGAAAGGGCCTTTAAAGATTTGTATGAACTGATGTATAGTGAAGTGAGCAGAAGCAAGAGAACATTGTGCACAGAGACAGCAATGTTGTTGAGTGAAGAACCATGAAAGACTTAATTATTCTCAGCAATACAATGATCCAAGACAATCCCAAAGGACTAATGATGAAGCAGACTATCCACCTCAAAGAAAGAAGTGATGTTGATGGAGCACAGACTGAAGTAGGCTATTTTTCACTTTCTTTCATTTTTTTCTTTTATTCAAGTTTTCTTGCACAAAATGATAATATGGCAATGTTTTTACATAATCGTTACATGTATACCTATATTTCATTACTTACCACCTCAGGGAAGGAGGAGGGAGGGGATGGAAGGAGGGATATGAATTTGGAGGCTCAAACTTTAAATAAAAATATTTATTATTCTTTAAAAAGCTAAAGATTCTAAGAGACAGAGGTGAGGAGGAGTGCATGGAAAGGAGAAGACGAAATGTCATCTGAATTGACCTCAAAATCTGAAGGCACAATGCTCTCCCTCTCCCCCGACGGAAGAAGCTAAGCTAGTTTTATCTCAAAAAAAGATTTAAACTATCCTCAAATTTTTTTTATTTAAAAAATAATGGGGCAGCTAGGTGGTGCAGTGGATAGAGCACCAGTCCTGGATTCAGGAGGACTTGAATTCAAATCCGGCCTCAGACACTTAACAATTACTAGCTGTGTGATCCTAGGCAAGTCACTTAATCCCAATTGCCTCACCCCCCCCCAAAAAAATAAGATGTTTATTGGGGCCATAAAACTTAATTTCATCCATGTATATCCAGTGTAAGAGGCAACATAATATAATATGTAATCAAATCACATCAACAAGCATTTATTAAGCAACTACTATGTGCCAGGCACTGGTCTAACTGCTAAATAGACCACTCAACCTGGAGTAAGAGGGCCAGGGTTCAAATCCTGCCTCAGATAGTATTAACTATCTGATCCTAAGCCTCAGTTTCTTCATCTATAAAATGAGGAGCTGGGATAGGATTGATCCTTTTAGCTCTAAATATAATGACCTTCTATATTTTAAATAATAGCTTTCCCCGAGGAAATCAGTCGTTCTGTTGTTCTCACTGTGCTTGGATCTATTCGAAATATTTTCCATTCATGAATAAGCCGTGGGTATGTAACTGAGTTAAGGGGAAATGTACAAAACAATGAAGTGCTGCTTCCAAATACATTGGTCTTCTCCAGGTAAGACACCTCTGACGCGAGATTCTCAAAGAAGAGAGTGGGATTCCTCTGTGGGTGCATCCATGAATGCATGTGTGCTGTGCATGTCTGTGTGAGCTTGTATGCTGGGGTTGTTAATGGATATTTTGAAACCAAAGTTTAAAATAATACCAGTAGAACAATTACCACCTACACAATGCCAGATTGGAGGTATATGTTTGCCATAGCAGAAGAGGAAACAATAGATCTGGCAGGTGTCCTCTGGACAAAACCTGCACAATATTAATAATGGCAAGATTCATCGTCCCCAAGGCTTCCTTGTCAAAAAGAGACCGGAAGAGTAAGACATCTTCAGAGCATGGGGTAAGTAGCTTCATTTTTTTAAAAAACGCTAATTTTTACAAAATACTATTGGAATGAAGACCTCACTCCACAACTCTTCTAGCTGCAACAGGTCTGGCCCACTAGATTTGTCAAATATCATCCAAATTCTCTCAGTTTGGAGCCCATGAAACAGGGAAGATCCAAGAGCAGAATCAAAAAGCCCTCTGTGGGTCACAGCAGAGAGAATCCACTAACAACATGTTAACATTAGTCATCAGATACATGGCTGGGTCACACAGGGGGACAGGGAAGCTAGGTGGCACAGTGGATAGCTCACTGGCCCTGGAGTCAGGAGGACCTGAGTTCAAATCGGACCTCAGACACTTAACACTTACTAGCTGTGTGACCCTGGGCAAGTCACTTAACCCCAGTTGCCTCTCCAAAAAAAGAAAGAAAAGAAAAGAAACAGGGGGAAGGCTTGGGTAGCAATTCACATCAAGTCAGCACCCCCTGTTATATTTAAGGAATGGGAGGTTATTGATCAAGGTAGGTTATACAAAGTAATGATGGAAAGTATATAATACATCACACTAGCTTGCACAAATATTTAATACCTACTGAATAACTTGCAAAATATTGTCTGGTGTTTATGGACAGAAGAAGAATTTAGGACCAAAGAAGATAGAGAGAACAAAACAAAGTGTAACATCATGTGAGTATATAAAATTTTTTAAGTTTCTGCACAAGGGCAGCTAGGTGGCACCGTGGATAGAGTACCGGCCTGGATTCAGGAGGACCTGAGTTCAAATGTGACCTCAGACACTTAACACTTACTAGCTGTTTTAACCCTGGGCAAGTCACTTAACCCCAACTGCCTCACCAAAAATTAATTAATTAATTAATTAAATAAAATAAAGTTTCGGCACCAACAAAACTAATGTAGCCAAGATTACAAGGGAAGCAGAAAACTGGAAAAGAATTTTGCAACAAGTATCTCTGATAAAGGCCTCATTTCTCAAATATATAGAAACTGAGTCAAATATATAAAAAATCCAAATCATTCCCCAACTTATAAATGGTCAAAGGATATGAACAAGCAGTTATCAAAGAAATCAAAGTGATCGATAATCATATGAAAAAATGCTCTAGATTACTAGTGATCAGAGAATGCAAATTAAAACAACTCTAAGGTATCACCTTACAGCTATCAGAGTGGCAAACATAACAAAAAGGAAAACATTGGATGTGGAGGGGGATGTGGGAAAACTGGGATGCTAATCCACTATTGGTGGGGTTTTGAACTGATCCAACCATTCTGGAGAGCAATTTGGAACTATACCCAAAGGGCTTATAGAACTGTGCATACCCTTTGAGCCAGAAATACCACTGCGAGGTTTATATCCCAAAGACATCACCCCCAAAACAGAAAAAGGCCTTATTTGTACAAAAATATTTCTAGCAACTCTTTTTGTGGTGACTAAGAATTGGAGATCAAAGGAATGCCCATCCATTGGGGAATGGCTAAACAAGCTGTGGTATAGATGGTGAAGGAATATTATTGTGATATAAGAAATTACAAGCAGAATGATTTCAGAAAGGCCTGGAAATACATGTATGAACTGATGTATAGTGAAGTGAGCAGAAGCAAGAGAACATTGTGCACAGAGACAGCAATATTGTTTGATGAGGAACTGTGAATGACGTGCCTATTCTAAGCAATACAAGATCCAGGACAATCCCAAAGGACTATTGATGAAATTACTATCCACTCTAGAGAAAGAACTGATATTGATGGAACACAGACTGAAGCAGGCTATTTTTCACTTTCTTTCATTTTTTATTTTATTCAAGTTTTCTTATACAAAATGACTAATGTGGTAATATTTGACATAATTACACATGTATAACCCATATCTGATTACTTACCACCTCAGGGAGAGGGGATTATTTAAAAAAAATAGGGGGGCAGCTAGGTGGCTCAGTGGATAAAGCACCAGCCTTGGATTCAGGAGGACCTGAGTTCAAATCCCACCTCAGACACTTGACAGTTACTAGCTGTGTGACCCTCGGCAAGTCACTTAACCCTCATTGCCCAGAGAGAGGAGAGAGAGAGAGAGAGAGAGAAGAGAGAGAGAGAGAGAGAGAGAGAATATGATCTGTGTCCAGAATTATAGATCAGAAGCTCATTATCTTTCATAAATTAGTAGACAATAAATCCCTGTACTTTAAGTACACACTATAAACTGTCCTTAAGGATTCAATAGACAAACTCTGTAGGAACCAAAGTATTATCCCCAACAAACTCTAACCCCACAATCACCCAAACTAACCTTAATACATAAAAATGAAAGGTTTTGAATATATGTCACTGCCTTCAGGGAGGCTGCAGAAGGCAAACTCATATCCCAATATTTTAAATTATGAAATACTTTTAATGATAAGATACTTCAAAATATATTTAATACTTTAATTTATGAAAATCAGTCATTTCATTCTTTCGCATGAGTCCATACATTATTAAACATAAAAAATCAAATCAGAGCATCGATTTGTCCCAGAGCCATTTCTATCTGAATTCCATCAAAGCAAGAGAAGAGGAACGAGAAAATGATAACAAGGGTGGGCAGCCGCCACCCTGGAACTTGTTTAGTGCTGGACGGTTTCTCAAGGTCAGCTCCTTGAGGACAGACATCCTCGTTTCTTGTCTCTGTGAGCCTGGTACCTAGAACAGTACCTGGCACACAGTAGGGATTTAGGAAGTATCTGTGAATACTTTGATTAGAGAAATGCAAATTCCAATGACCTTTGAGATGTCGTTTTTAAACCTACCAGATTGGCTAAAATGATTGAATTAATTAATGCAGTGCTTTGCGTGAGTTGTCTCATTGGATTATGCCAACAGCCTCTTCCTTCTCATTCTTCTCTCTGTAACCTCTCTCCCTCCTGGGACATCCTTGTCCCTTGTCCTTCAGAAACAATCCTCTGCCTGGGTCCCATCCTTCCCTGCCCACCGGCAGTGGAATGCTGCTGAATGCTTTGCCAACAAGGTCCCTACAGCTTGTTCTCTTCAGGTGGGCCTTCGCCACTGCACGGCAATCGTCTCATTTCTTCCCTACTTTGCTTTTTCTCATTCTCCTCAAAGCAGCTGTGCCAAACCTTCCCTTCACTGAGCCTCCAGTGCCTTATTTCCTGGTCTCAAGGAGTTACATTCCTTGGGAGGAAATGACACACATGGATCAAAGCATTTACAAAGGTAAAGGGCAGTTATGAGAATAGCAGGAAGGAGAGATCCAGACAAAAACACTTTGGGAAATGTGAGGTTGAGGCAGGGGGCAGGAGATAGGGGGAGGCTTCCTGGAGGAGGGGCTACCTGAACTGAATACCGAAGGAGGAAAAGAAAGATAGAGATGAGGAGGGAGGGCCTTTCATGAGTGGGAATGACCTGTGTGGATGTGCAGGAGGAAGACAGTTTGAGTGGAACACTGCATGGGAGCTGAGGCACAACATGAAATAAGGAGAGAAAGAAAGGTGGGGGCCAGACTGGGAGAGAGCTTACAAGCTAGACTGAGTGAGGAGTTTGTGCGATTTTCCTTTCTAGCCAGGCCCTGATTCATCGTGGGGCCCTCGTCTTTTCCCTCCTCATCCTCCTCCTCTTAAATTCTTCCAACTTTTGCTCTCTCTCTCCTTCTTGAAATACATTGTATTATTTTGTATAAACGTTGCATTTGTGTACGTTGTATTTCCTCCCTCTGTAGAATGTAGTTTTTTGAGGACCAGACTTGTTTCTTTTTTTCCCCTCTATGTCTTCCCAGCTAGGTGGCTCAGGGGATAGAGTACCAACCCTGGAGTCAGTAGGGCCTGAGTTCAAATCCACTTACTGGTTGTGTGACCCTGAGCAAATCACTTAACCGTATTTCCCTGTTTCCTCATCTGTAAAATGAAATGGAGAAGGAAATAGCAAACCACTCTAGCATTTTCGCCAAGAAAACCCCAAATGGGGCCACAAAGAGTTGGATACAACTTTAAAAAACTGTCAACAACAACAGCTCCCCAGCGCTCAGCACAGCACCTGAAACAGTAGACTTGAGACATGATTGTTAAATGGAGTTAAGCTGAATTCAATAAAGTCAATAAACATTTATTAAGTGCCTACTATGTGCCAGGAACTGTGCTAAGTACTGGGGATACAAATATGAGACAAGCTAATGGAGGGAGACAGAACACAAAAGACAGCTGAAAAGGGGGAATGGACTGGAATTAAAGTGGATTGAATTCTTGCCTTTCAGGGGCTGTAACCTTGGGGTAAATGATTTCTTAATCCTGGTGTTCAGCACGCTGACGTCCAGTTAAAATACACTGCTCCCTTTACTCCAGATCTTCTGAACTGGAGTCAGATGAGTGGGTTCCTTGCCTTTGTTTGTATGTGGTTTTCACTTCTAGGTGTATACACACACACACACACACACACACACACACACACACACACACATGCACGCACACGCACACACACCCACCTCTCCTTCCCCCTCCTTTTTTTATTTTTTTTTTTGTTGTTTGTTTAATTGCTGTTTGGTTTGTATTTCTGGGAGCTTTTTGTCTCGCTTCCTTAAGGAGCCCAGCAAGAGTCCCCCACCCCCCACCCCAGGCATCATTCTGCTCCTGAAAAGCTGGTGATTAGACTGACTGGGTGTGGGGGGGGGCACAGGCAGCCTCCCCCGGCTCTGTACCAGGTGACACATACCGTAATCAATAGAGAGGTGATTAATTCCAAGAATTTGGCTTTTCTCCTGCCACCGTCATGAAAAGGCAACAAACCCCCCTGAATCTATGGGAAGTGGAGTGTGAAGACTCATTTGCCAGGTAGTCAATTGTACTCGCAGGTGAATGTCAGGCTAATTCTTCTGAAATGTGGTCGGCAGCGACCCAGAGGGATGGCCAGGCTTCCCCTGGAAACACCCCCAGGGCAGCTGGGACCCAAGAGGAGCTTTCAATTTCATGTAAATGGGTTACCAGGGCTGAGGTTTAATCCCACCCAGCCTGTCCTCCTCCTCCCTCCCCCAGCAGATAGCACCTCAGGGCGGGCTCTAAAAAGGCAGGGGTAGGAGGAAGGCAAACCACCTGCTGGGGAACAACATCACCTAATGAACTTCAAAGCCAAATGTAAAGGCATTTGGATTATGAGAGGACCAGCCCCAAATACAGAGTTGAGGATAATCTCAACCTTTTATGGTAATCCCAGGGGAGGGAATGGGAATCTTCAATGTGGAGAAGAGGCAAATTAGGGAGACATGAAGACTCTCTTCTGAGGTCTGATGCTCTGCCTTCGTGTGGAAGAGGGATCAGATGGCTCTACTTCTCCTCTCTGGTCCATTCTGCCCCGCATCTATGGGAATCACCTCCAGGCATCAGAAGAGGACACCTCTCTGTTGACATGACCAATGATAAAGCAACAACAGATGGGGATAAATCCTTTTCCGGGTGCCACCTCCCAGGGCACAGCCTTATTTTCACACTTGTGCTTATGCATGTCCTTGTAGCGCCAGCATAGGGAAGCAAGGGTTAACTTTGTTTTGTTTTTTTGTTTTTTTTTTTTTTAGTGAGGCAATTGGGGTTAAGTGACTTGCCCGGGGTCACACAGCTAGTAAGTGTTAAGTGTCTGAAGCCGGACCTGAACTCAGGTACTCCTGACTCCAGGGCCGGTGCTCTATCCACTGCGCCACCTAGCTGCCCCAAGGGTTAACTTTGAGTAGAGCACCATCTACTCTTCTCCAGGGTAAGTCTCATGGTCCTTTCCCCAGTCCTAGCATGGAGGTCTCTCACTGCATTGGTCCTCTCTCCAGGACAGGTTTCAGCTTGTTGATGCCCACCTTAAAAGGTTGTGCTCTGAATGCAGCCCCATAGTCCAGATGAGAGAGGTATATCATAGTCCTCTTCTGCACAGCGGAACTCTCCAGCAAGCCAAGATCACATAGGCTTTGCTGGCCATCACATCATGCCATTGACTCATTTGGACCTGTTGTCCCATGAATAGCCCCAGCTTGTGTTGTGGTTCTTGTGGGTAGTGGTCACTTTGGTTATAGTGTCAGGGGAGAGGGGCAGCGGTCAAGGTCTTTTAGGGAAAGCCTAGCAGTCAGGAAAGAGGGGGAGATATCTAGAGACCTGCCACCAAGTAAAACAAAGTGTGTAAGTCTAATTAGTCAATTGTATTTTGTCTTGTGTGCTTTTGTCTGCTGAATAAAGTAAGCCTTCTTCCACTTCCAACAGTGAGTCTAGCAGATAGAGAAACAAGTATCCATCAGATATGATCAGAAAGATGAATGAAGGCAAAGAATCAAATAAGGTAAATGTGTTTTTTCTTTCTCCATGGGTTTTAGGTGCTGATGATTGTCTTCCATGTCACCTCATGAGACTACACAGCCAATGCCAGAAATGTAACTGTGTTTCCCCATGAAAATCATTCTTAACTTCTAGAGGATGCATCCCTGAGGAGGAAGTTACCCCATCATTACAGAGATAAAATGAACCCATGGGCAAGAGGGGACAGTTCTGGCCTTGGGCATGCTGAGGTCTCACATGTCCTCCAAACTCTTTACATGGAGAGGGCTTCTTCGGAGCTTTCCCCTGTATCTGGAGAGGGAATGAGTTTGACTTTCCATTGCTGTGGCATCAGCAAGACATGGTTCCTTCTTTAGAACTGTCAGGATGAACCCCATGATCTCAAGATTTCTTAATTCTTGAATTTTTATGTAATAGAAACTGAATGCCTAGCTAAGAAACACAGGACAGCAGAAGGAGTGCTGGGTTATGGTCTCAGACCTTGGTTCTGAGTCCAGCAACACTTGGTTTTCTCCTCTACAAAATGGGAATAGAAATAGCTGCATTCCCTTCCCTCACACCCTGAGGATCAAATAAATAGGTGGGCATCAACAAGCCGAAACCTGTCCTGGAGAGAGAACCAATGCAGTGAGAGACCTCCATGCAAGGCCTGGGGAAAGGACCACGAGACTTACCCTGGAGAAGAGTAGACAGCGCTCTACTCAAAGTTAACCCTTGCTTCCCTATGCTGGCACTGCAAGGACATACATAAGCACAAGTGTGAAAGTAAGGCTGTGCCCTGGGAGGCCAATGAAGACTTCTAACATTGGCCCCAGGGCGGGGTTCTTTCAACTTCCAAGGCCAATGAAGAATTCTAACAAGGGGATAGATGCCAAGGTTAGTGTCGCAAGATCAACCATGTGGGCAGCAAAAGAACCAAAGTGAGAAAACTTTCAGCGGTTTTGGGGACACAGAAGAAAAAGAATTGGGTCTTTAAGGGAAGCTCTTGGGAATTACTCATGGACTTGAACTTAATGGAAATGAGAGCTAATTATAGGCACTCTTCAAGGATGACTTGTTAGCAGGAGCAGGAGTGTGGAAGAGGCAAGAGATCTGAGTTCAGATCTAGCTTCTAGTTCTAACTAGCTGGTTGATGATGGAAAAGTCATTTAACCTTTCTGACCTTCAATTTCTTCACCTACAAAATGGAACTGCTTGTAGTAACCTGAGGGTCAAATGTGATGGCATGGGTAGTGTTGTGGGAACCTCAATGCCCCTTAGCAATTGCACCTATTGTTATTCTTATGCCTTTTCTTAAGATATGACCGGGGAAGGTAAAGGGAGCCCACCTCAGAGTCAAGGGCACTTGGGTTCAAGTCTCATCTCTGGAACAAATTGATGGTGTGACTTTCAGCAAGTGAAAACTTGGTCTTTCCTTAGAAGGGCAGAGAAGGCTCTGATCTGCATCCCTGAGGGAGTCTCCTCAACCAACATTTCCCATTAGGTCTAGTTCCCACCCCCCTCCAAAAATGAACACCCCCAAGAGCAATTTATTCCATGTTCAAACACTTGAAAATCATGCAAGTGGCAGAGTTATTGGACTAAATAAGGCTGCTTGCTCATTAGCATCTAACTTTTGTTAGCCAAGCTGTCTGCTTGCATAGAGCAAGTGCTCCATAAATCCTGACTAGACTGGACTGGGTGGGGACATTTTAGCACAATAATGCTGCCATCTCTGCTTTTCCCCAGAGGGCCTCTCTGGCAGTAGCACCTCCCCAAATCCTGCGTGTGTTCGAGCCGCTGCTGACTCGACAGAAGCCCTGGAGTAGCAAGCCCCCTTTCCCTGAGCCCTGTTGACATCTGCGCCTCACACAGATGTTTTGCCATGACAAGAACACTCTCGACTCCAGTTTTTGTTCATTGTATTAAACAAAAGCAGCCCTGTTAATTTCCGTGCCATTCAGAACCGAGGGGGGGAACAATCAATATTTGCTAAGCGCAAAGGAACAAAATCAGTCGGGGGGGAAACAATGATTTTCCGGCTTTTCAGAGAATATTACAAATAATGACAGGGAAAACCCGTGAAAACGGCTCCAAGAATGATTTGCCATGGTCCCTTTCCTCTCTAGCCCAGCGGATGCTCCAAAGGAGTCTTCCAACCAATGCGGATCTCCCGGGATTTTTTTTCTGTAGAAACACGCTCATTGCAGGACAGATAGTGACCATCCTGGGGGCCAGTGACCATGACTGAGAAAACCCATCCAGACATGAAGGGAGGGAGGTCACTTAGCCAGTCCTCAAGGAAACTCTCTTTGGTTGGGGGGAAGCCCAAAGGTTTTGGCCAGGTATAACAGTCAGGATGAATGTGCCCATGAGGAAGGGAGGAAGATGATGTTCCAAAGTCCAAGGGTTAGTTATTCCATGAATAGATACATTCATGCTTATATTTTCCAGCCAGTCAAGTTGTGCTTAGCCTTCTTCAATACTGCCTTCTCCTTTGAGAAGTTCTTAAAGGCATTAAATAGTAGAAGGTAATATTTAAGGGAACAGTTGAATTGGTAGGTTATCTCTCAACAGAAACCCCTCAATCTTAGGCACAGCAGAGGCAGCAGTGTGCAGGTAAATGTTTAACAACCGGCTCCAGGGGAAATGTACCCATTACACAGATTTAAGCTTAATCCATGTTATTAACATTTCTCCATCGCATTTTTAGGTCTAGACAATCAACAAAACAACAAATAGAGCCTTGGTTGGTGTGATTGCCCATGCTGAAAATTGAACAATCAGCTATTGAAAGCTAGTTGGAGCTGGCTCCAGCCCACCTGAACAGAGGAATCATTAGAACTCAATATTGATTTACCTTAGCAGTTTAGGGATCAAGAATGCTCTAAACTTCACTTTTATATAACCTCTTCCCAGAAGCACAAACACTTTGTGAGCAGTTTTGTTCATTGAAGACACATAGCATCCTCAGGCATTAGGGGAGAGAAAACTAGCGCACAGAGAGGCACATTCTAGTAAATTTCAGGAGAATTTATTAAACATCTTTTATGTGTCAGGTTCTATACAAGGTGCTGAGGATTCAAAGTATAAAACAAAACACTCCCTGCTCTCAAGTGGAATGTGTTCCAGTGTCCTAACAGTTCAAGGCATGAAGCTAACCATTGGAATAGCTAGGAAAGTAAGCCAGAGCTTATGATTCTCAGTTCTGTATTTCATTCATTAGAAGTGATACCCACCTTTGGTTTTCTGACATTCCATAATATCTTTAATTCTGCCAAGAAAGTTCATTTAAGTTTTCAAAATAAAATAGAATTAAATTTGCTTTGATTTAAGTCAAACTACATTTGTGGGGAGTGGGAGAAATGAAGAGTCTGGCCAATTGTGTTCAAAATCTCCATAAATGTTAGGAAAGCACTTCCTAACTGTTGCCTCTTGTGAACTTCCTGGAGCACCTGAGATTATGGCTTGGAAGGGGGGCTTCCAGGAAGAAGCTGTCCTACCCAATCTAGCTGTGTGTGATCACAGGATCAATTCTGTTCTAAGAACTTCAAGGTGAATCTTTTCCATTAAATATGTATTCACTGCCCTCAACCTATCAGTCAAGAGTTACTTATTTTCTACTTGCTGTGAGTAATATAAAAATCAATGAATCATTGCATCCAGGAGCTGGGTGGAATCTTGGGGTTTCTGAAGTGTGTATCACTAATATGTCATCATCCAGGCTTACTTGCACCCTTCCAATAATGAGACACTCACCACCTCACAATACATTTTGGTTCATTTTTGTGAAAATGTGTCACCAAACTCTCCTTCATGTTGTGTATGAAGCTGCCTCCCTCTACCACGTCACCATTGCTCTGGGTCTGCCCTCTGGGACCAAAAAGAACAACTGTAATCCCTCATCCACATGAAAACCCTTCAAATCCTTGAAGATAGTTCACACATCTTCATGGCCACCTTCAGACAGCAGATATATAAGACATAGTTCCAATTCTCAAGTTCTCTGAGCTACAAATCCAGCTACTTAAATAGACACATGCATAACACAGTTAAATCATAATATCTAGGATCTAATAAAATGATAAGTGGTATTAATCAGTCTGTAGAGTATAATTGGAGCTCCAAGAGAGGAGAGAACAAGAGTGGTGAACCTCTCATCCCCTACAATTACCTCTTTTTCGCAGTCTCAGAGAAAAATGTGGCTCCTCTTACCAAGGCCAACTCCTCTACTTAGGTCTTGAATCTAGTCCCTCCCATTTCTCCTGAGAAATGTAACCTTTAACCATCACTGCTGTCCCAAATCCTCTAAATTCCTTATTTTTTCAAATGTACCACCATTCTTCCAGCGTATTTGCTGGCATCCTCTATTCTTCCTCACCTCCCATGTTCAATCAGTTGCCAACTTTCATGAGTTGAGAGAAGGTACTATGTAGGAAATTGTGTAAAGGCAAAAAGAGTAAGTATTGTCAACTGATTGGGTGTGTAGGGCAAGGGGGTGAGAAAACAAAGATAACCCTGAGATTACAAACTCGGGAGCCTGGAAGGATGGTGGTAGGGAAGTTCAGAAGTATGGGGTTGTGGAAGAAAGATGACTTATATCTTGGACATATTGAATTTCTTTCTTTCTTTTTTTTGCGGGGCAATTGGGGTTAAGTGACTTGCCTAGGGTCACACAGCTAGTAAGTGTTAAGTGTCTGAGGCTGGATTTGAACTCAGGTCCTCCTGAATCCAGGGCTGGTGCTTTATCCACTGCACCACCTAGCCACCCCAGGACATTTTGAATTTCAGATGTTTCCAGAACATCCAGTTTGAAATGTTGAGTGGATATCTGGTGATGCCAGACTGACTCTCCAGGGAGAAACTAGGTCTGAATCTATAGACCTGAGAATCCTCAGCATAGAGAAAGTAATTGAATGCATGGGAGTCACTGCAATGACTAAGTGAAATAATGTAGGGAGAGGGGAAGATGGCCTACCACAGGGCCTTGAGGAGTACCCATGGCTTAGGGGTATGATAGGGCAATGAACCAGAAAAGGAGACTGAGAAAGAACAGATTAAGCTATGGGAGGAAAACCAGGCAAGAGGGATGTCATGGGAGCCCACAGGAAAGAAGAGAGAAGAAGAGAGGGTGGCAAATGTGTTGGAGAGGCAGAGAAGAATGAGGACTGAGGAAAGACGATCCGGTGCAGCAAGTAAGAGCCCACTGGTAACTTTGGAGAGAGCAGTTTCAATCAAATGATAAATTCAGAAGACAGATTTCAAAGGACTGAAGAATGAGGGACCCAAGACAAAGCAGCGGCTTTTTCAGAGTTTGGCAAAAAAAAAAAAGGAGGGAACTGGGTTGATAGCTTGATGAAAAGTTGGGTACGGGGGGGGGGATTTTTTTGAGGATGGGCAAGACTTGGGCATGTTTGAAGGCACCTTGGAAGAAATGAGTAAATGAGGAGGGCTCAAAGATGTGAGAGAGGGAGATGATTGAGTGTCCGATTTGCTGAAGAAAATGAGAAGAGGGCCCCTGCTTACAAGCAGAAGTGGTGACCTCAGCAAGGTGATCTCTTTGTGGGAAACTAGGGGAAAGGAGGATGGAACTGGGTAGGATCTTGAGGGCTTGAGATGAAGAGATGAGGAAGTGCACATTAAGTGACTCTGATTTTTCAGTAAAGGGCCAAAGTCCTCAGGTTGAGGCAGAAGGAGAGGTGGGGACCTGGAAGGCTGGAGGAGAGAAGTTCTGGAGAAATTCTGCTGGGGAATGGGATGGGGAACTGATTATGGAGGACAGACGGTCCAGTTGGGGTTGGGTGACATGATTTTATGATGTCCTCAGTTGGCACATGTGGGACTTTCTCCAGGAAGAGTAAAGGAGTCTGATGGTGAGAGTTCCCCACGACTGAGGTTTGGTAAGGGATGAGCAGCCACAGGACAAGAAGGGATTGGAGAGCAGAGGACAAGGTGTAGTTGAGTCAGTTCCTTGCATCCTTGATGACTTGGGAAGGAACCCTCTGCTAGTTTACAGGTGGATTTGTTTCTGAATGGAGCTAGAGGCTTAATAAATACACACACATATTACATATTGAGCATATGCATGTTATGTAAGGATGCTGAGAAACACACATGTATACTCATGTTTACATGAGTAATTCATATGCAATGCCCAAATAATCTAGAATAAGAGGTGATGCAAAACCATTCTTTGCTTCAGAAGGTACTGCAGGCTGTCTTTCCTTTCCTATGAGCACAGTCAGGCACATAGAATGTGCTATTTCATAAATGCCATATTTATCATCTATAAATCATCTATCTATCTTCTGTCTATCATCTGTTATCTACCTATAGATCATCTATCTACCTATCTTCTATCTCGCATCTACTTATCTATCATCTATCTGTCCATCCATCCAACATCTATCTATGCTTGTCTCCATTTATCTTCTATTTATCCATCATCTATTATCTCTCATCTCTCATCCATCTGTCCATCTATCCATCTATCTGTCTGTCTATCATCTATTATCCGTCCATCCATTCACTTTCTTTTTATCTCTCAATCAGTCCATCTCGATTTCTTCCTTTCACTTTATGTACGTGTCTGTCCCCTCTGCTTGTTATCTGGCATCACTATTAAAGTTAAGCTGTGCTCTGAGCACAGACCAGAAAACAGCAAGAGCTTATCAGAAAGTGAATCATCTACAGCTCGATATTCGGGAGGTGCCCCTACAATGCATATATGTACAATACAGAGGAGACTGGTCCGAATGGGCACAGGAGGAGGAGGAGGAGGAGGAGGAGGAGGAGGGGGAGGGGGAGGAGGAGGAGGGGGAGGAGGAGGAGGGGGAGGGTAAAACTCACTTGCAGAATCATGTGATGTAGAGTAAGAAGGGACGTTAGGAGGCCATCCGGTCCATCTCTTTCTGCAGATGAAGAAACTGAGGCACAAGGAAGAGAGTTTTCTTGTCCATGGGCACACAAGTAGTGAGGGGAAACTTTGGGATTCAAAGCTAGGTCCTTCTATTACAGAATCAATGCTCTTCCATTATGCACTGTCTTTAACCTTAGATAGTTTGGGTTATCCGTTTTCTATGCATACACACACATAAAGGTATAAATATAAACACATACATCCATATATGTGTATAGATACACATACATATGTGAGAAAATGAGGGGGTTCTATGAGACCCAGAGAGCCCGGCCAGACCTTTCTTGGGGCCAGCCCAGAGTCAGGAGAATTTCAGAAAAAATGTGGTTGGGCCTTGGAATGTGGATAGGAATGAAAACCACACCTACCTGAAGGCTTTTTCCCCTGGGAGGGCTCCGTACTCTGACATCAGCATGGACTTCGCTGAACCACCCTCAAATCCAGTAAACCAGCAGATTTTAATGATGCCAGTCAACTGCCTTTGAGCAATGTGTAAGGGCGGGCTCTCCTCCTGCCTTACACAGTCTCTCTCTTGGCTTGGAATGCTCAAGGAGGTGGGACACAGATGATTCTCTCCCCTCTATCCTAGATAGGCCTCCTCCTGTGCCCATTCAGACCAGTCTCCTCTGATCTTTCTGAGCAATGCTCTCTCTCTCTTTACTAATACTTAACGTGCTTTAATAAATGCTTAATGCCCCAAACTGGTATAATAGCCTCTAATTTCTAAGTAGCTACATATTAAAACCCTACCGAATTTCCCCTAAAACTTGGGACAGTAATAGGGCGATCCCATATAATTTTAATTCCCACACATACATGTATATATGTATGTGTCCACATATAGGTACCTATAGAGAAAGAGACAGACAGACGGAGACAGGGGACGGGACGGGGCGGGGGGGGGGGGTTCTGTATCAATGTGGGGAGAGATCAAATCCCTCTAAAACAAGAAAGTCCCATGTCTCTCCTGAACGCTTGTCCCACATCTCCAACTAACCATTAGACCCTCTCCGCCTGGATATCCCATTGGTGCCTTAAGTTCGATATACCCAAAAATGGGACTCAGTATCTTGCCAGCAAGAATGCATTTGTATTAAATGCATCCTTCTAAAATCCATTGCAAGATGTTGAATTCCTGTTTCAGGGCTTTCAACACGTCTCCGGGAAAGAAAGAGGAGGCTGGCGTTGGTGCCCGGGGCTGCCCTGTGGAATCAGCCTCGGTGCACACTCCTCAGACCCCAGCAGGATTCCACTCATCCTAACACAGATTTCACACTTAGACCAAAAAGAGAATCAGGCCCTAGGAGTATTTTCACAGCTGCAAGAAGACTTTTCCACTTTCCCCTTTAAAGGTTTTCCTTCCCCTGGGAATAATCCAAATCATGTGCAAAGGAGAAAAGGTTTTAGGTGTGGGTTTTTTTTTTCCTTTTGGGGGTATATGCCTTGCTGAATACCCAGAATGCTCTGAGATCAGGCCCTACTGTCCTGTCATCTGATGTGCACCCCATTGTGTTCTGCATTGCAGAAAATATCCCAGGGCCAAAATCTGGCTGGCTTCCACAGGCTCATGCCAAAGAAGGAGTGGAAATGCCTCGCTGCAGAAGGAAGCCTAGGACCGCTCTGGACCAAGACATTTGCACATCCTAATTTTGCCAGCAGGAAAATCACATCTGCCAATGGTCTGCCTCCCGGCAAAGAAGCAGGCATAGCTGGGGGGGAGAAATCTGTGATGAGCTGGATTTGCTCCACAGAACTCCAGCATGCCCACGCAGATCAAAACTGTCAGGCCCAACACGGCATCCTGAGCACAAATCCAACTCAATTGTTGTTGCTCAACATTCGGATATCACTTCAGCCTCGAAAAGGGCCGTGGGCAGCTTCGAAGGTCTTTCGGAGCAACAGGAGGCAGAAATACTTTCTTGCCCACTTTAGAGACCAGTGGAGAGGAGGGGTTTTACTGACTCCCAAAGCCTCAGAGCCGGCAGGGACCCCAGTGGACTCCTGACCATGAAGGCCCTCCAGAGCATCCCACCAAGCCCCCTGGGCTTCAAGACCTCCAGGGACCGAAGGCATCCTGTAAACTCTTGGATGGCTCCGATTAATTCTAGCTCCAACTTATGGGTATCAATGGGAAATCTGCCCCTCTGCAACTTCTAGCCAGAGTCCTAGTTCTGTCCTTCAAGGCCACATCAAATCTGCCTCCCATGGGGCAGCATATCAGGCTTTGGAAAGCAGTGCTGGTGGCTTCCCCCAAGTCTTCCCGTTCCACTCCCACCTTCTGTAGGGAAGGAGCAGCAGAAGAGAAGACCAGGGACCCATACAGGGAAGAGCATCAGTGAGGCAGTTTGAAAGGGTTGGACTGAGTGAAGTGAGCCAGGGACTGAATCTGGGGAGGAGAAATTTGTCAAGATTTGGGACAAGTTGAGGAAATTTTGAGAATGATCTCCAGGCCCAGAGAGTGATAGCAATCTTCCTCCAGGGCAAAAGGAGGGCTAGAATTAAGGAGCAGTAAGGGTCACTGAGGATCGGGGAACCCAATTGAAGGAATAATCAGAACCTGCAAGAAGGGAGAAGATGAAAGGTTGGCCAAAAAAGGGCAGTCAGTGAGAAAAGCCAGCAAGCATTGATTAAGCACCGACTGTGTGCCAGGCAAGGTGCTGTGAGATTAAAATTGGATATTAGATCATAAATCTACCCTACTTAACCTTTCCCTTAATTTATCTCCCAGATTAGTAAATGGAAGAAGCTTCTGGTTTTCTAGATAGACCTTTTATTGTATGGTAGTCACAAGGTGATGTTGATTAGAAGGATAGGAAAGTAGAAATACAATACAAATCATCTTAAGTCTAGGCTTAGTCTATATTCTGTATGAAACTCACCAAAACCGAAGGCCACTTTTGGGGAGAGAGACCGAGTCAAGTGCTTGCTGTTAACCGAGAGCCGGGCCGAGTCAAACTCCAGTCCAAGTCTGTCTGTGCAGCGCAGCCAGGAGACCAGCAGAGCAGGAAAAAGGCCCGCTTCCATTCTCTCCTTGCCTTTAAGCTCGCACCCCGGAAGTCGAGTGCTCAGCAGGCAATCTGGCGTGCGTCGCAGGCGGACTGGTGTGCATAGCTCATGCTGTTGGTCTCCTCCCCAAAAGGGTGGTCCTAAAAAAAAGACTGGCATCTCTCCATTATCTAACCGACTATTAAAACTTTTTACCACATTCCCCCCTTTTGTTCCTCAAGAAACAAAATATTTCCTTGACGGAACAGTAAAAAGAATATAATAACTATTGCTAACTAATAATATGTGAACAACAATATAGAAAAGGAAGAGAGGAAAGTTTTGTCCAGAGGGGCGATTTTTTTTTTCCTCATGAACCGACGCTTTGACATTAGTCTTGCAAAGGGAGAGCCTCTGCATAGAGTACATGTTACAGATGGCATATGATAACAGAAAGGAGATAGTAAAAACTAATAAAACATATAAAGTCTCTGAGTTCTCTTGTCTTCTTGAAGTGGTAAGATGTCATCAGGAGGAAACTGGATTCTGGTCTGGAAAACTGGATTCTGGACTCTGGTCTGGAAAGCTGGATTCTCTTCTTTAACTGTTTGAATTGCTGTATTTTTACTAAACCTTAGCATAGCACTGTCAATGATCAAATTAATAAATTCCATTACATTCCCTCCTTTATATCCTTAGACTTCTAATAGAGGGTTGAGGTAGTTATGCAATCTGTAACACTTTTTACCACCATGTGTCTGGATCAAAGCCAAATTTAGTATGTGTTCATGACACCTGAAAATGTTATGGAAAGGTTATCATACCATATCTCATGGTTCTGAGACAGCCAGTGATTGTGCTAGGCCACAGGTGAGTTCAACCGAGTGAGATAAAAAGATAAATAAGTTCAGTTAAATTAGGTTAAATTAGGAGGGAGAGAGGATGAATACTGGACTGTGCCTAGTAATTGTGCTCTACATAGTCACCATCATAAGCAAACCATGGACTTACATATACCTGTCTCTCCTTTTGTTGCACATATATTCTCTCCAGGGCCTGCATTAGAGTTCACAGCACATTAGTCTCTGAAATGATAAGTTTCCATACTTCCAAAATCTCATATTAATTTTACCAAAGACAGTATGATGGTAAAAATGCGTGCTATGCTGCATAACTGAGAACATATTAGTGATATATACAATAATTCCAAACCATACCCAGAGTATAATGACATATAAATAATAAATGAATATAAATAGCTGATTATTTTAGACATTGTTACATAACCTTCTTTTAGACATTATTACATAATCTTCTTTTAGCAAGTAGACCACATCATCTTATACATGAATTCTCTAGTATAACAGTAGCAGATACTTAAAGTGGTGATTAATTCATCAAAAAGAAATAAGACTTCAATTAGCAAGATTCAATATTCAATGTTTTCAGTGAGGTATCAAGCAATAGGGTTCAATAACCCTCTCTCAAAAAGAAAGAGTAAAAAAAAAGAATTCTGGTAGCTTCTGAGGCCCAATGGCCTCACCCACAGCATATACTTAAAATGTCTTTGAAAAGTCCTTAATGTCCCTTCATGGTCGCCAAACTGTGAGATTAAATTTGGATATTAGATCATAAATCTACCCTACTTAACCTTTCCCTTAATTTATCTCCCAGACTAGTAAATGGAAGAAGCTTCTGGTTTTCTAGATAGACCTTTTATTGTATGGTAGTCACAAGGTGATGTTGATTAGAAAGATAGGAAAGTAGAAATACAATACAAATCGTCTTAAGTCTAGGCTTAGTCTATATTCTGTATAAAACTCACCAAAACCGAAGGCCACCTTTGGGGAGAGAGACCGAGTCAAGCGCATGCTGTTAACTGAGAGCCGGGCCGAGTCAAACTCCAGTCCGAGTCTGTCTGTGTAGCACAGCCAGGAGACCAGCGGAGCAGGAAAAGGGCCCACTTCCATTCTCTCCTTGCCTTTTAAGCTCGCACCCCGGAAGTCGAGTGCTCAGCAGGCAATCTGGCGTGCATTGCAGGTGGACTGGTGTGCATAGCTCATGCTGTTGGTCTCCTCCCCAAAAGGGTGGTCCTAAAAAAAAAACTGGCGTCTCTCCATTATCTAACTGACTGTTAAAACTTTTTACCACAGTGCTAAGCTCCAGGGACACCCAAAACGCAAGAACAGTCCCAACCCTCACAGAACCTGTGTTGTTGTATCTTGGGAAATTTCTAGCTTTCTTACTGATGCTGCCATTAAGATGGTGTCAGTATATTTCCTTCTGCTGTTCTAAATTCTACTCCTTTTTATCTAATTTTCCATTGTATCCCACTTTGTTCAAGCTTCCTTTTTCTTCTTTTTTGGAATATTTCTTCATGTTTTGTTTCTCTGGGACATTTCTATTATGGTTTTAAAGAGAATATCAAAGGGGCAGCTAGGTGGTGCAGTGGATAGAGCACCTGCCCTGGATTCAGGAGGACCTGAGTTCAAATCTGACCTCAGATACTTGACACTTAACCAGCTGTGTGACCCTGGGCAAGTCACTTAACCCCAATTGCCTCACCAAAAAAAAAAAAAGAGATAATATCAAGGAGGTGGGCTTCCTTGCACCTTCCTATGGTGCCATCTTCCCAGAAACCCTTTGTAGTCCTTTATGGTAGATTTTTTCCAAGGTGTGGAATTTTTCAATTTAGAAAGGAAGTCAGATTTAATTAATTGGAGTAATAGTTATTGTTCATGATTAGGTAGAGCCAATATAGTAAAAAATGGCAATTTAACCTAACTAATCTGTCTATTCAATGTCATCCCAATTAAATTACTAAAAAAACCCACCTATCTTACTGTTAGAAAAAAATAATAACAAAGTTCATTTGGAAGAACAAAAGGTCAGAATTTCAAAGAAACCAGGGGGAAAAAGATATAAAGGAAGGAGATTCAGCAGTATCAGACCTTAAACTATATTATAAGTAAAGTTGAAGTGTAAAATGGATAATTTTGATTATTTAAAATTCAAAATGTTTGTATAAATAAAACCAATGTAGCCAAGAATAGAAGAAATGCAGAAAGCTGGGAAGAAATTTTCACAGACAATCTCTATGATAGGATGTGATTGTGGTTGTATACTGCTGTGGTATAGGAAATGATGAAATGATTGATTTAGAAAAACTTGGTAAGATTTAGACCAATGTAGGAAGATGCTATCCACCTCCAGAGAAAGAGAAGTCAACTGGAAATATGCAGAGTATGGTTTTACATATATGTATATGAAAGTGTGTGTGTGTATATATATATATATATATATGTTCATATATATATATATCTTTATGCATATATATCCACATTTAATTGTCGCCTTTTTTAGGGTGGGACAGGGGAGGGAAGAAGGGTAGGAGGGAGAAAAGCAAGCAAATAGTGCACAGCAGAGAACCAAAGAAAACCTCGAAGGAAGCAAAGAAATGCTGGGCAGCTTTGAAAACAACATGGAGTATTTATTATATAGGTTTTCTTGAAATGGAAATTTGTTGTTTTCTATTGAATCCTCTATAATGTTCTGCTGTGTACATGGAAATGTTCTTTTCTTTGGTGGTTTTTTCTTCTCATTCTGCAGTTGTTTAAAATGAATAAAAAATTTGCCAGAAAAAGAAAGAAATTTAGAAAGGATACGGCTTCTCTGTCTAATCAGTTTTAAATTCTTCTTTAAATTTCATCTACTCCTCTTTTCTCAAGTGTCTTTCCTCAAGCTCTTCTTGATAATGGCAGAGAAGAATGCCTCATCGGCTTCCTTGTAATAACCTTCAAATGCTTCTGAGCCCTCACTGAGTGACCCCCTCTGCATCCTTTGTTCCAAATTCAGAATCTTCAGCCTTTTCTTTTAAGGGCTGTTTTCTAACCCTTTCATCATTTCTTTTGCTTCTCTGAGCCCCACCCCCCATCTTCTCCCATGTCTCTCCATACTTTCAAAAGAAGACATGTCCATGAAGCAGAAAGAGTACCCGCATCAGATGTGAGTTCAAATGCAGCTACTCTGCTTTCTACCTGGGTGGCTCTGGGTCACTCACCTGATACCTCTGGGCCTCATTTCCCTCACCTATAAAATGAATCTGTTGGAATGGCTGGTCTTTAAGGCTCCTGCCAACTCCACATCATATAGTCCTGTGTAGAAACCAAAGCAGAGCACAGTATTCTAATAAAAGATTGACTGATCCCAAAGATAGGAAGAGCCATGAGCTTTTCACAGGGCATTGCACATAGCAGGTGCGCTAACTGAATTAGAGGAGGGGATAATCAGTCACAGAAATTATTTGTTAAGCACCTACTATGTGTCAGACACTATTCTAAACCGTGGTGATGCAAAGACAATAGTAAAATAATCCCTGTCCCCATGTCAGGCATTCATCCACTGTTCTCAACAAAAGAGTTGAAGGGTAAATGCCAGTAACCCAGCAGGTGTAAAACAGTGTTAATCACTCCTTGATATTGATGGCAGGCTGGCCCTCCCACTCTTGTATGGTGCGGGTACCATTTAGCTGAGAGCCAAGCCTAAGGCAAGGGGGCACCAGATGGTTGTCTTTGAGGTATGGTGAAGGAGAATAGAGGAGCTGGGCCCCCACAGCAAATTTCTCCTCTTCTGCGAGGTTGCTTAAGGCCAACTCTGGGATATAGTTGCAGGAAGAAAAGAGGTCCAAAGGAAGACTAGTATGGAAAAGAAAAGAGAAGGCAGACTTGGAGGGGTGACAGTGGGAGATGATGGGGAGAATCACCAGAGAGGGAACCTTGAATGGGGGAAAGACGAGAGAAAGAGCGAGAGCGAGAGGGAGAGGGAGGCTGGAGGACACGGCCTGGCAGTACCAAGAGCACTGTTCTTACAGACACAGCTGCATCCTACCAGCATCAGAAAAAATGCCAGTGGGCCCAAGTTAGCTTTTACCACCTGACTGGCCCAATAAACAAGGGGATGGCCAAGAGGAACTTCAGGGGAGGAACCTCACCTGATCACTACCAGGAAAGCAGGAAGATCATACCAAGATGTTTAAGTGTGATGGTAACATGCTGACATGTCAACACCTGCACATTGCCCTGTGACCTCAGAGGTTCCTTATCCCAATGCCAGCTGGCAAGCTGGGTGCCCCCAGTGAGTCATCTCCCCCTCAGAATTCTAAGAGCACTCAGGAAGAGTTGGGGGCATCTTTGTAATGTCATCAGCTCATGTCTCCATCCTGGGGTGTTCTTCCTAATATCAGCCACCACTAACACTTAATATCTCCCCAATATCATGCCCAGCAATTATCACCCCCATACCATTTAACCAAGTGAATTCTGTCAGCCTTAATAAAGGGGCATTTACTGGGAAGACAGTGATAACGGCAGTGCTGAATTGGAGGAACACTCTCCTCTACGTGACCTAGAGAGAATAAGCTCATTCACAAAGTCCATGCCCAAACTCAGCAGAGCAGACAGATGAAGTCACCCTGTGACACGGCGGCTTGACTGCCTGCACTCCGGGTCCCCCAAGTCACCTTTCAAAGCTGTGCTCTGGCAAGGTCCCCATGCCTGGACTCCTGGTGTCTCACTCTCCCAACCTTTCAAAGCCCACGAGTTCACGTCTAGAGCGCTCCATTTCTGCTCCTCCTTCAACTGAGGCAAGGAAGAACAGACGCCAACAGGAGCAGCAGAAGCATCAGAGCCATGTGCTCACGTGTCCCATCAGCCCCTGGCACCAGCTCTTACTCACGACCTTACATCGGCTGTACTTCCTCACACCAATCGTCTGCATTTTGTATTTCTCTGTCCATGCTTCCTCCACCTGTAATGGGGGAATCTGGCGCATGCACGGATCCCATTGAGAACCCAGAAGTTTGCTTCCCAGGTAGCACACTGATAGGTGAAGGAAATGCCTTGGAGACACTGTGGACCACATGTGGACCTTCTGTAACTGGTCCACATTAGCTAACCACATGGTCAGGAGGAGCATCCACCAGGTGGCTGGGCAGCCACAACTGCTGACATCTTCAAAAAAGCCCGAGTCGGCTTTGGCTGCTTCTTTGCCTCTCTTTCCTTCCGTTTTGTCCGGGGGTGCTTGGGACATCCAACGAGAGGCCACGTGGTTGGGGGGCAGCCTTAGGGCCTTCTCACTCCACTAAGCTACACTCACCCCCAAGAAATGGGCTTTAGGCTTTGTGTTCATTCTCCATGCCAGGGGAGAGGTAGAACGTCCAACCCTGGAGGAGAATCGAAATCCAGCCTAGGTTTGAGAACTCCCTAAAGTGGAATGTGACCTTGAGGACCCCAGCACAGCCAGACTCGCTCAGAGGTCTTGCTACCTCTAGAAATGAACTTGGTGGGCCCAATGCTACAAAGGAACGGAGCCAGAGCCATGGGGGGGAGATGTAGCAGGTGTGGCCCTGAGAGACTTGGGCCAGCACATCCTTGTCCAGGAGCCCAGCTCGCCTTCCCCTGTGCTACACTTGTCTCTGTGATCCTGGACCTGTCTAGACAGGAAGCATTTGCAATGAATTGAATCAATAAATAATACCCTGCTAAATCATGGAGCAGTTCGTATTGTGCACAGCCCCCCTCCCCCAAGTATCCTTAAGCTTTGAGGAGCTCAGGGGAAACTCACAGTTAGGAGGTATTAAGTTTAATCATTGTGTGGACATTTGCCAGTTTGCTCTGAAGATCAGAATTTGCTAATTACTTCCAAGGATATGTCATAAATGGGCCTTTAAAAGGTTGCTTTTCATTTCTTTTGTGAATCCTTGAATGTCTGGCAAAGGCTGTGATGGAGAGAGATCATTACAAGTCCCAGATGCCAGAGTGGAGAGCTGGCTAGGAACTACCATGCCGTGTGATCTGCGCTTCCTGGAAGACTGGGCGCTGGGGAGTCACCTGAGAGATGGTCTGCACCTGTGCAGCATTTTCAGTTTTTTTCTCTAAAACCTTTGTTTACAACATGACTGTCTCAGAATCACTGTGCCATCCCTGATGCCACCCCTCCTACTTAGGGGTGGCACCCACCATGCACTAAACGTCCACTGAGACACGGGCAGGGCATTTTCTCCACCAAGTATATCCAAATAGGTTTCTCTCATTTCTCTCAATCTGGCCTGCTCAGAGTTAGAAATTGGTTTGTGGCCATGGGGTTGAATATTAGTAGGAGTAATTGGTAGGTGGAGAGAGTCCTTTCTCTGAGAAGCCAAATGGTGACCTCAATGGATGACATTCTGCTTCAACAAACTAAGCTTTCAAGTATAACGCTTGGCACATAGTAGGTACTTAATAAATGTTTATTGGCTATTGACAAGCCCTTGCAACCTAATATGGGGGCAGTAGTGGGTAGGAGGAGGGGAATGTGCTGGTGACTGCTCCCCAAAGGAACTTCTCAGGGCCAGACTGCTCAGTCTTGTAAGAAGCATCACAGCCCAACTGCAAATCCACTCTCTCTCTGGGGGGTGAGTCACCCATGAATGAAATCACAGATCAGCTGTCGTGAAGATGGCACATTCCTTTCTACTACTACTATTAATCATAAAAATAGCTCACATTTCTCAAGGTTTTTCAGGTTTGCAAATGTTATTTGACTTGATCCTCACCACAACCTTGTCAGGCAGGTGCTGTCATCTGTCCCCATTTCACAGATAAGGAAACGAAGAACGAGAAAAGTGAAGTGATTTGCCCATGGTCACACAGCCAGTAAATGTCTGAGGCAGGATTCAAACTTGGGTCTTGGGACTCCCAGTCCCCTCAATTTCTCTATCTAATTTCTCTGCTCTATCTATTATAATACCTGCCTGCCTCCCTCAGCATTGTCAAGGAAAAGAGTGTTTCTGAAATATTTCTTTCCTGGAAAAGGCCACCCAAGTCCAGTCCATTCATTAGCATTGAGGGCCAATATCGTATGGTCTCTCAGATATCAGAAAGGAGGTCTTGGCTATCAAGGCTGCCAGATGGACAGACACTCCATTTCCAGTCTTGGTGTGGCCCATATATTCAGAGGGGCCTTTCCTTTTGCCTTACTTTTAGATGAATGAGATGACAGGGCCATTCCAAGACACAAAATAAAGGCCGGAGATCAAAACAAAGGATTACTGAATGGGATGGAGGGGGTGACACCTGAGGCAGCTCTGTTCAAGGGGTCCTAGCCTCCATCTTTTCCCTTTTATTTGTCTGTATAGGAGAACTTGAGGCTGAGAAAACTGGAGGGTCTGAGCTCCAGAAAGTCCTTCGTGGATCCTCAGAATAGCAGCCGCATAAAGCAAGGATGAATGCATACATTTAGCAATGAGACTTCAAGGAAGAGTAATAAGGATGTTCTAACCCCAAGTCAGAGGCTTCAGAGGGTGTGTCTGGCCTTGGTCAGCAGGAAATGGCAGTTTGAAAAGAAAACACTCATAGCCACTGCTGAGCTACTTGGCTGTCCTGTGTTCACAAGAGGTCGGTCCTTGGAGTAAGGAATCACTCTCTGTAGAAATGTCTGGTACAACCAAAGCTCTGAGAGCTGACAGGCTTGCTTGATGGGTGAACAAAACCACAAAGGGCCCAGTCCACCTCCTGGGTATGTGAAGGCTCTACCTTTCTTTTCTTTTTTTTCTTTTTCTTCCTTCCTTCCTTCCTTCCTTCCTTTCTCTCTCTCTCTCTCTCTCTCTCTCTCTCTCTCTCTCTCTCTCTCTCTCTCTCTCTCTCTCTCTCTCTCTCTCTCTCTCTCTCTCTCTCTCTCTCTCTCTCTCTCTCTCTCTCTCTTTTTCTTTTTTTTGAGGCAATCAGGGTTAAATGACTTGCCCAGGGTTACACAGCTAGTAAGCATCTGAGGCTAGATTTGAACTCGGTTCCTCTTGATTCCAGGGCTGGTGCTCTACCCAATCCTCCAGCTAGCTGCTCAAAGCTCTGCCTTTCTAAAAGAACTGTGCCTTAAGTCTCTAACTTCCTTCCTTTCATTCTGAAGAGAGAGCTCCAGGTGAAGCCTGGAGACGAGCTGTAACCTTGCAAAGTCACGGGATGAGCAGGGGCTATGTGGGCCTGAAGACAGCAGCACCTGGCAGGGCAGACACACCCAACAAAACCCATGTGTCCAGCAATGATTACACCCATAGCAGAGATTTCATGTCATAGAAGACCAGTTCTGAGGGAGTCTGACAGGAGCAATACAAGGATATCACCAGAAGGTAGCAGTGACCTTACAGACATGTTTTTCCCCTCCATGCATATGCCCTGGACACATGTGTGCCCTATGTGTAAGCCTCTCCACACATATTGCATAAGTGTGTCTGCTCTTCCCCTGTGTATTTGTGGGAGATCACATCCCAGTTTTTACAGAGAAAATGCTACATTTCTTACTACCGTGTTTTATGAAATGCCTTTGTTTTGAATTGATTGTATCCTTTGGCTCACTAGTCAAAGTCAACACATCAGTAGGGGCTCATAAGATTTGACTTTAAGCAGATACACACCCACAGCATTCATTAAACCGATGAGAGTTTGACTATGGAGATTCATTTATCAATTAGTGAGATGCCCCCGATTGCTCTAAGGTTACGAAGGTGGACCTAGTGATTTGGGGAAGGGATTTTGACATCCCCCTTCTATCCCCTGCCACTCACTACTCCCACATCCCTTGATTTTCTGCTGTCCGGTTCCACTTCACAAACATATCCAGAACTGAATTCAGCTGGGGATGGCTTTGTGGATAGGCGCTTGGCTCACCTAAGGTGCCTGCTTGTTTCCTGCATCATGTCCCAAATCATGCAGAAAAGAGGAGCCCTGCTTCCTATCCTTCAGTCAGTCACTCCCTCAGTCCCTCTGTTGGAACATTTTCTGATTCAGTGAGAGAAAGAGGGTGAAACTTGCCTAATGCTGCCAGCCAAGAGCAAAAAGCCCAAGAAAGCCCAGCTCACCAATGGCACTTCTGAGGCTCCTCTAGTCATGGCCAGGAGGCCAGAGTGCCGGCTCAAGTCACTTCCATGATGGTGCTGGTGACAGGAAGGAGGCTGCTCTGCTGGCATTGTTGGCTCAGCACCCGACAAGGGCGAAGGGAAAGGGAGCATTGGTTAATGCTGACCTACTGTGTGCCGCGGCCCTTGGCCAAGGGCTTTACAAATATTGTCACATTTATTGGAGGCAGAGGCTCTAGCTTCTTGTTGTTTGACAATGATGATGCTGTTGGCTAACGTTTATAATGGCACTGACTGTATGCCAGGCCCTGCACTAAGTGCTCTGCAAACTTGGTCTCCTTTAGGGCTCTGGCTCTGCCACTTGTCAGCTGTGTGACTTGGGGCAAATCCCTTCACCTCCCTGGCCTCCTGTGTAAAATGGACCTATATCTGATGATTCTGAATAATAATAATGCTCATATTTCTACATCACTTACATCTGCAATCTCATCTGAGCTGAATGGTGCCATTCGTCTTCCCATTTTCAAGGTGAGAAAAACTGAGATATAAGAATGAGACCAAGTAGGGGCAGCTAGGTAGCACAGTGGATAGAGTACCAGCCCTGGAGTCGGAGTACCTGAGTTCAAATTTGGCTCAGACACTTAACACTTACTAGATGTGTGACCCTGGCAAGTCATTTAAACCTCCAAATTTGCCCCAATAAAAAAAAAGGCATTTATAAAGCACCTACTGTGTGCTTTAAGAACAGATTAAGTGGAGTATGGCAGAGTCTGGTGTGCTGTGGTCCAGGGGATCATGAAGAGTCAGACCCGACTGAATGAACAACCACTGTGTTCCTGGCCTTGTGCTCGGTTTGCTGGGGATACACAGGAGAGTGACAGTAACAGCCAGCATTTGTGACACGCTGGAGGGTTCTGCAGCCCACCTTCCCACAGGCGTTTTCTCCTTTGATCTTCCCAACAGCCCTGAAGAAGAGGTGTTGTTACTGTGTTCATTTTGCAGATGAGGAAACTGAGCCTGGGAAGGGTAGGATGACTTGCCTAGGACCCCCCAGCTGGGAAATAAATGAAGCAACATTCAAACTCAGGGCTTCCAGCACCATGCACTGTCCCTCCCGGAGTGGACAGTCTATCCCCAGTCATCCCAAGTGCATATTTAAGCTACACAGAATCCTCTTAGGGAGAATAAAGACTGGTAGTTAAATGCTGAGTGACTCAAGTTGGAGGGGCTGACCCTTCTAAGGGTCAGGAAAAGCTTTGGCTGGAGGGGATTCTATTAAGTGGGAGTCAGGGGGAAGTGCATTGAACCATACCGCCCCCTTCGTCTCTTTCAGAGTCTGCCTGTGCCCATTTCCCTTCACTCTCCACCTACCAGTGTGGGTAGAAACAGACCTGACCCCTAGCGGCTTGAGGCCTTAAGTGCTGCAAAGCGCCCTCCAGCCTCTAACTCACCTGATCCTCGCATCATCATGCCCATTTTAGAGATGAGAAAACTGAGGCTGGGAAGGATGACTGTCCAGGCCACACAGTTTGTACATATCCAATAGCAGGATACCTTAATGCACAGTTGTGATGGGGTGGGGATGGGGGACCAAGGCATTGGTCTTTCCCACCACCAAACACGGTCACTGTTCAGAACCAACTCCTTGACGACTCTCTTGTTCCGAGTTCCAGTGCTTCATGAGTTGTCAGCACTTTCTCCACCAGATTTTCAGCTCTTCAAGGAGCCATGTCTCACTCTGCCAAGCCCATAGATGCTTCGACGGAGATCTCCACCAACCTGTGAGAGGACCCCCTCCCTCCCAGGACCCACTCTCGGCTATGCATTGTGGGGACGGCTTTGGACACCAGGGGGTTAAACAGCTCAGGGGAGCTTTGGAAGCAGTCTGGGAAGAAAAACCAGTTTGGAATCCCAAATTCTACTGCTTTCCAAAATGTGGTCTCAGCATCCATGGGGATCCCCAGGAGCCGATCTTGGTGTGTAGGTGGGGCTGAGGGGCCACTCCCTCTGACAGCGCTATACCCCTTGGCTTCTTCCCTGAATCCACGATTAGGATATTTCATTTTGAAAGGGGAGAATGGGTCTCCTTGAAGAGTCTTGCTGTGTCCCCAGGCTCAAGGCTGTCAGCACCACGTTATCTGCAAACAGGAACAGCCTGGGCAGCTTCTGTGTCTCCAGGGAATCCCTCTTGCACTTGGACTTGAGCTGGGAATCCTCCTGGACAATGTGGCCTTTGGGCACCACCATCGCCTTCTTGGTCCTTGTTCCCTGTTTTATGATCAGAGACCCGTTACACAAAGTTCTCTGTGCTGTTGCATCATCCACAGAAGCTCATGTGACTCTGACAGATACAAGAGGGGTCTTTATTGGAGGAAACATTCTATGGAATCCTTTTTAGGGTCAAACCATTAAGTGCCATGGAGAACAAATGATTTCTATGCCTTTACCATTGAAGTGCGACTGTCAAGATGTGGTCTGTTAGAGGACATCATTTTAAAAGTCTGCCTGTTCTCTTTTCCTATCTTTGTCAAGGATACCTTCCATGCATGAAAGATGACTTGTAGATAAATGTCTTGTAGATATGGAAAAGTGACCAAAGAGGTCCATTGATTATTGGTATTTTTTGAGTCACCTTTAAAAAATACTCAAAACCCCAAAGGGTGCAAGCCTGACTATCCACACAGGAAAAACCAAGTGGATGAAGAATGCCTGGTACAATGGTAAATAAATGCTTTCGATCAGTTGTTAGCCTAGGATATGCTGTTGAATGGACAAGATATATTGTTAGCCCATCAACCTAAACATCTTGGACAGAAATTGGTTGGAGAATGAATCTGTCCCTGAATTAAATAAGAGAGGAGGTTGGGTGGTCTTTGGGAAGCTGTTTAGAGCATTTAGGAATGGCAAACTTTCTCCCAAAACTCGAGTTTGTGTTAGCATCAACATTCCCCTGGGGATTCTGTGAAACATAGAGCTTCCTGTTATGGGAGCACAAAGGGCCAAAGTGAGACGAATGCAGGGCATAAGCAGGTACAGCCTTTCACCAAAGGAAGTAACACAGAGAAGGGGAAAGAGAGGGGTCTGTGGGTGGTTGTGCACCCCCTACACGTGCATGTGTCTAGAAAAGAAGATGGGACAAGAATGAGCAGGAACCTCCTGCAGATCCAGCAGGACCTACACAGTGCTGAGATCTAGCAGAAGGCTCTTTGGAAGGACTAGCCCAGGATGGGCAAATGTGGAGGGATTGCCGTCTGCGGAGGGATTCGCCCACGCTCAGGGGATCACAGATTCAGAAGTCAGGAATTGGAAAAGGGCAGCAGTTATTCAGCTAATCCAAGTGAAGCAATTGAGCCAGAGACAAGTTGTAAAGCCTTTGGTGATTCTTGGGGCAGGGAGGGGGTGGAGTGGGAGGCGAATGGCTCAGGAGAGAGTGTAAAGATGGCAAGAACAAGGGCTTCTGTTCCAGTATGTTCCCCCCCCTCCCCCGCATAGGAATTAGGGCAAATCACCGCCCTGCTCCCAGCCCCAATGTGCTCATTGTCAAGTGATTGGGGGTGGGGTGGCGGGGAGATGGCCTCTAGGGTTCCAGTTCCATCTCTTATGGGCTCAGCCCTGTGTTTCTGTTGTCTCTCCCGCATCCGTCCATCCGTCCATCCATCCGTCCATCCATCCATCCATCCTTCCTCCCTTCCTTCCATCTTTCCTTCCTCCCTCCCTCCCTCCCTTCCATCTTTCCTTCCTTCCTTCCTCCCTTCCTTCCTTCCTTCCTTCCTTCCTTCCTTCCTTCCTTCCTTCCTTCCTTCCTTCCTTCCTTCCTTCCTTCCTTCCTTCCTTCCTTCCTTCCTTCCTTCCTTCCTTTTTCCCTCCCTCCCTTCCTTCCTAATGGGCACAATTCCTAAGGGGATGAAGCTGAGGGGGAGTTCCCTTCTCCCAGCAGCACCTCTCCTTGGAAGTGGGGAGCGGCCTCTGGGGGACAAACCTGAGTTCGTTAGCGCCCCTGGGGACCAGTCTCCCCCATGGCTTAGTCCCCCAGCAGCCAGACCTTTCGGACCTCTTCTCTGCTTCTTCCCGGTGCCTGGGGATGGACAACGAATATGGCGTCTCAGCCTGGGAGCACAAAGACAAAGGAGGTGAGAAGCGGGCAGAGTGCCCAGATTAACGAAGAGAAGAAAGAATAGCTAAGCATTCTAGCTGGGCGGATCCCAAGGAGAGGGAACAAATGGCTGGGTGAGGAATGGGATGCCAGGTTGCTGAAGCTAGAAGCCCATGGCCCAGGGTGCCTTGCTGGAGCTTCTGCCGGGGAAAATCGCCCCCTGTCCTAGCTGCGGTCCCTCGGCTGAGACCACAGACAGATTGTGGGTCTCAAGGAGTGGCGGGTCCCTGCCCCTGCTGTTATTAGCCCGACTCCGCGACCTCCCAAGGAGGCAACTGCAGCCGAAGGGAAGATGGCTCAGCACTGATCGCCAAGCCCGTCTGTGCTCCTCTGGCGGGCGGCGGCGGCGGCGGCGGCGGCGGCTGCGGCTGCTGCTGTCCGGGCGGCCGGCGCAGGGTTTGGCGGCAGCGCACCTGAGTCAGCGTGGTTACTTCTCTCTCGGCCGTGAGCGCTCTTGCCCATCCAAGGAGCTCTTCAGGCTCCCTCGGCCTCCACTTGCTCTTCTCTCCAATTCATCCTGGACGTTGGGTGCCAACAGACACATTTTTCTGAAACACTGTTCATTGTTCCACTTTAAAGTCCTCCAGGGGCTCCTCACTTCATGTAGCACCAAGTCCTAGGACCAAGAGAGCGGGAGGCACAGGCGGAAAGGAACGTTAGAGATCACCGAAGACAACCTTTCCATTTTACAGATGAGGGAACTGAGGCTGCCCCAGGTCATATAGGAAGTGAGTGGAAGAGCCAGGCTTTGAACTAGGATCCTGGGTGACTCCAGGTGGAGTGTCCTTCCCCAACCGCCATACTACTCACAAACACCAACCCGGGGCATTCAAGATCCTCCACGAAATGACCCCAAGTCAATGAACGTCCACAAGAACCCACTGCTTGGGCAGTTGGGGTCTATGCACCAGCCCTGGAAGCTGCCATTTATATTCCAAGAACCTGATGAAGAGCTGTCCCGTCTACCTGTGCAGGTGAGCACCTGCTCTGCAATTGCAGTGTGAGAGGTGCCTGGGATCCTAAGAGGGAAAGTGACTTGCCCAGAAGCACACAGCCAGGAAGTGTCGATCCAGGTTGTCTGGACTTCAAAGCCAGCTCTCTCTCAACTGCACTGCTTTGCCTCATAAGCCATCATGCTACCCTTGGAGTCATAAAGACTGTAGTTCTAGCTCCACCTTTGACTCCTATGACTTTCTGAGCCTCAGTTTCCTCATCTGTAAAATGAAGAGTTTGGACCCCATTACCTTGTCCTTTCTAGCTCTAAATCTATGAGGCTATAATCCAGTCACCACCCCTCAGAGTCATCGAAAAATCATGGACTTCAGGGGCAGCTAGGAGACACAGCTGGATTCAGGAGGACCTGATTCAAATCCTGCCTCAGACGCTTGACGCTTACTAGTTGTGTGACCCTGAGCAAGTCACTTAACCCTCATTGCCCTGCCTCCCCCCCAAAAATCGTGGACTTTGCCTCCAGAATCTGGAGGGGATTCTCTGTCTCAACTGGTTCTATCTTCCCACCAGCCACCTTACCACAGCCCCCAACCCCTTCTCTTTACTCTTCAATATTAGACTCAGTAGTTTTTAAAATTGGGGGTGTCCTGGATCCCTTGGGCAGTCAATCTGGAGAAGCCTGTAGACGCCTGCTCAGAGTGATGTTTTTAAATGCATAACAAAATACATAATGAAGCCAATTACATTAAAATGCATTTATCAGAATATGTATTAAAAAAAAAAAAAACAAGTGGACAGCCAGAAGTTGAGAACGGAGCACTTCGTCCCAACGGCCACAAATCGGGCTGAAGCAGGCGCTGGGGAGCGCTTAGAGATTGGTCAGACGGCCGAGCCGCCAAGGTCATCCCCGACATCCCGGGCTATCGCCAGGCAGCTTGACTTTTGATGACCTTAGAAGAGGGAATGAGGCTGATGACTCTGCGCACTGTGCCTCGCTTACGCTGAGACATCGCCCTGTGACGTCATTGGTCCTCTTGAACAATAAAGGACAAACAAGGGCAGCGGCAACATTGTTTCTATTTGGATCAAGATCGTTTAGGTATAAAATAGGCCAGTCTCCTCCGCCGCACACTGGGGATGACGAGCCCCGACCTTCCCGGCTTGTTGTGAGGCTCACGGACGATCGCCTGAGCGCTCCCGGAAGGCGCCCCCGTCATCTTTAGGCAGATGGGAGGATTGCTCACGCCTGCAGAGGCTACTGCCCCACGGGGGGGCGGGGGGGGGGGGGGCTGCCGGGAGGTGCTCTTCTGATGGCGTCTCCTGCTTTTAACTCGTCCCAAAGTCCTTTGGTTTTCAGGGAGGGGGGGGGCGAGGATTGAGTTAAGGAAGCCATTTGGGGCGCAACGCGTCAGCGTTCAGAAGGGGCTGGCCTTGCCGGCCTCGGCACGTGCTTCGTGCAGCTGCTCATTAATGCAGATTGACGGAGGGGGCTCAGGGGGCTTGGGGATTTCAGGGACTGGACTTTTCCCTTTCCCCTTTCATTTCTTTTTTGGCTTTTTTCTCCCTTTTAGGGAAAACACCAACCTGCCCCCCCACACACACACAACCCTGTGAATACAGATGGTCTCCGGGAAAGTGCTAAGACACCATGGAAGGTCTGACTGGCGATACTGGATTCCTTAGCCATGTTTGAAATAAGCACACTGCTTCCACATTTGCATTGAAAATGTTGGGGGGTGCAGTGGGCAACTAGGGGCACAGTGGATAGAGCACTGGCCCTGGATTCAGGAGGACCTGAGTTCAAATGCGACCTCAGACACTTGACACTTACTAGCTGTGTGACCCTGGGCAAGTCACTTAACCCTCGTTGCCCTGTAAAAAAAAACAAAAACAAAAACAAAAACAAAAACAAAAAAACCGTTTGAAGGAAATCCCTCAGAAGGAAGCTGAGGATGGCCGGCATTTCTTCCTTTCCCAACACCTCCTGAAGCAAGATACTCACTCATGGGCCCTTTGAATGAAAACCCTTCAGGATGAGACGAGCTGGTTTAGCTGCCTTGAGGCGCCAGGACCGACACTCCCCTTCCCACACTCCATCGTTGGGCCCATCCAAGCCTGTCTTCTCGCAGTTCCTCCAACATGACCCTCTGTCTCCGGCCTCTGTAGCTTTGCCCTGGCTGGCCCATGCCCCTAGTGTATGCTCACCTTACCTCTGCCTCTACAAGCCCTTTGCCTACTCCATGGCTTCTGCCCCTGCATTCCTTACCTTGGGTTTCTTTTGCGGTATGCTGGCATTTACTTATATTTGGGCCTGGTTGTCTCCCTAAGAGAACGGAAGCTCCCTGAGAGCAGGGCCTGCTTCGGCTCTTACTTTCCATGTCTCTAGTGGCAGAACACAGTGCCTGCACATAGTAGGGCCTTAATTTATGTTTGAAGAACTGGATTGAGTCACAGCAAAAGGCCCATAAAAGGTAGAGGCTCCCTAAGAAATCCAACAACTTCTGGAATCACAATCTATTGTCACATATACTGGTATCAAAACAACTTCTATTGTTATTTCAGCTTTGATAGAAAATATACTTGGTAATTACATAGAGGGGGAACATTTCAATAGTGCGACACATCGCAGCATAGCAGCAATTTGCAATGTTTTCAGTTCTATTGAATTCTAATGGTTGGGCTTTCCAACGTCTTTTTTTTATACCAAAGATAATTCTTTTTGTATTAGTGAGGTAATTGTTTCAGTAATTCTTCTCTTGCCCAACTTTCTCAGGCAAGAGGGACCATTTATTAACGACAATAGCCTTCGGGGAGGGAAAGGGAGACGAGACCCCTCATTTCCTTGCTGCAGGGCAGCAGGTTCAAAGTCAAATAGAATGGAAACAGGGCCACAAAACTGCACATGAGGATCTCTGTGGCCACATATTAGCTCAGTTTTAGAAGATAATATTATCTCTATTTCATTGTATTTTTATTTATTTTGTTATAGATTTCCCAATTATATTTTAATCTGGTTCTGGCCAGACTCAGGAGTGTTGTCTACTGCACCCGTCTCATGTTTGACTCTTCTGGTATAGACTACTCCATGGTGTAGAAACACACTCTCTACCCAGGTATCCTATTGACACCTACTACAGATGGCCATCTGTCATGGGGCACTGAGTGCTTAAGACACAGAGACACATAGCCAATAGGTGCCAGAGGTCTATCCGACTGAAACCTCCTCACTCCCTTCCAATATATAAGAATGTCAGGCCTTAACAATACTTTAAGGTGTGCCAAAGTGCTTTATGGAATTCTCTTATTTAAAAAAATAGGGACTGATTCCTGGGTACCCCCAGTGTTATTTCACTTTCCTAAACTGCCTAAAGCTGATCTTTTAACCTGAGCAAGTACTTTAGCACTTGGATTCTCAGGTCTTGTCATCTGAGGTCAATGGGAATGGATAGTTATCACCCACATGTTTCACAAACTACCTGACCATAGTAGGTGCTTAATAATATTTATTGATTGATTAACATCAAATTCTGAAGGTTCCTGTGCGTGCATATGTGCATGCATGTGTGTGCACATGTACGGTTCTATCCCATTGCCCTTTTATGTGTACATTTTGGTTGCTGTAGAAAAGCATAGAAAGAATATTTTCTGGAAAGAAAAATGATCAATTGGCTTGAGAAGAACCCAGCCTCTCGGCGAAAATGGTGAGGGAAGAGGCACGGCAGAGAGCTGTCTGAAGCCAGGGAGATGACTGAAGTCATGATGTCTGCAGGCCAAAGTGGTCGCCAGTCTCTTCACTTGGGTTGTGCTCAGAGTTGTGAAGGGACAGACCTGAGAAGTATCCACTGGTGCTCGGGGACTGTGGGGAAGTGATATGAGAGTACTGAGGTTGGACTTGACAGAAAAGTAGAATTTTTGAGTTTCATGTCATGTCAGAGATGGGACTTAACCTGAAGTATTAGGCGCCAGAAAGAAAGAGGAAGGATAGGAGGGGACAAGAGTAATCCAGAGTGAGAGGGGAAGCTGAGCAGACGAGGAGTCAGGGATGGAAGACATAAGAGGTGACAAGAGGATCTACTTACAGAAGACAGAGGCCAGTGGGTACTAGCTGGATCTGCTGATGTTTTGCTGGAAGCTGTGAACAGAGGCATTACTTTGCTAGGAGCTGATTGGAGGGAGATAGGTAGTCTTCCTGTAGTGAGGGGAAACCTCTCTCAGGATGTAGATTGTGTTGCCCTTCACTACTCTCTGTAGTTTGTGGGGAGACATAGATAGTCAGGGAATGATAAGCTTTGAACCTGTTTTAAGAAAGATATGATGGGGCAGCTTGGTGGCACAGTGGGTAAAGCACCAGCCCTGGATTCAGGAGTACCTGAGTTCAAATCCTGGCTCAGACACTTGACACTAACTAGCTGTGTGACCCTGGGCAAGTCACTTAACCCCCATTGCCCCGCAAAAAAAAAAGAAGAAGAGATATGACTTCCCAAGAGGTAGTTGAATAAAACAGACTTTCTTGCTATTTGGAGAGCTGATGAGGGAAAAGCACATGGCCCTACGATGAGAGACAGAGAGGACAGACAGAGACAGTCGACAGATAGAGAGAGATAGAGAGACAGAAAACATAGAGTAAGGGGCTTTCCTGGGATACAGATACCTTCCCCACCCAACCTACACCCTCCCCCCCCACATATGCACCACAAGATTACAAAGAAGTCCCTATTGAGTGGGATGGGAAGTATACCCACTGACCCCTGTAATCGAGACTCGAGGAGAAAGGAGGCCAAAGCACTGATTTTATTTCTTTCGAAAGAAAGGTGTACCACACTCACTGGGACAACCAGGAGGTGGGATCCACCGAGATTAGGAAACCAAGCACTTTGTATACTCTTTACAGACATCTATTTTGAGCAAAATGTGGTAATTGGGTTAATACTATATGTTCAGCAATAAATCTCTCTCCTGGGATATTCAGCGATAAATCTCTCTCCTGGGTCAGAGTGCCCCAACCTCAGGGGTTCAGCCATAGGTTATTTTGCAAAATTTCCTGTTTCAGCAACAATTTATCATGTCTACATAATGTCTCGGTGCAGACCCTATGAAGCAATTTTTAAGTTGATATGCCTATATTTAGAAAGGGGGATAGTAGCTTCCCATTATTGCCTCTCTCTAGAGAAAAAACAGAGAGAGAGAGAGAAATAAGGGGCTTTAAGGGGCTTTAAGACCTTGAGATCAGATCACTAGGCTGAAGGAGGGGGCTGCATTTTGCATCTCAGTGGAGGGTCATATCCCTACATCCCTCTCACTATCATCTTGGGTGAACCTCAACCTGCTCCACTGACAAACATGGGAAGATGAAGACTTCAGTCACTTAGGATGAACAAGCATGGCTGGGTCACAACCTACCTCATTGGAGGGACTCCCTGCATGGATGAGGCCAGAGATCTGTAGGAATATTTAAGAAAGACAGTAAAGAAGCACCCAGGTATTGCTTGCCATTTTATGACTAGAAATGTTAAAACAGAGTAAACAAGATTCCTTCCCTACCAAATTTAGGTAGATGGTTGCAAAGGGGAGAGGAAGGAAGGGGGTGTGTCTGTCAGGAAGGTGAATCATACAAGTAAGGAAGAAGAGACCGAACTGAAATGAGAAGTAGCCAAACACATGAGGAGAGTGTCCAGGGATTCTCCCTGGGTGCCCTCTATCCCAAGAAGGCAGCCCCCGTCAGACCCAAATTCAGGCCATCCCCAGGTAAGAGGCATAGGTGGGCTTGGGCCATCTCAGGGGCTTCTTATCACCCTGACCCCACCCTACAAACCTGCCCCTAGAAGAGTGGATCTGAGCTCCCAGTGGAGGCCAGCAACTGTCCCCTCCTACGGGGCTCCTCCAGATAAATCAGGACTCCATCCGCCCTCCTGAAGTCACTCTAGGCCAGAAGCAATGTCTGTTTTATGTTTCCAAGCAGGGTGTGAGACAATGATGGAATTTGGCAGATACTCAAAGGCCAACCTGGAGATTGAATTAAGTGAGGGTGATTGACTTTGCTAATTAGCCTACTTCAAGTTAACTGGATAGTAAACTGCACCTGGCTGGCCCTTAAGGAGGTATTGGTCTCAGAACCTAAGGACTTTGAACTCAACCTGAGACCACCTTCAAGTCCTGTGAACCAATGGATTTGGATGCCCTTAACCAATCAGCTTGAAGGACTGCCTCGGCTCCAGACCTATAAAAAGCTTCCACACTCAAGTTTGAGAAGAGTTCATGGTTGAAGCAGGCTAGTGGCAGAGGACCTGAGGAAGAACCTGACCAGGCTGGAACTCTAGGCTAGAGAGGCCTTTTCTTAACTCCACGTGAATACCTGTATGCTTTAATAAATGCTTATGTCCAAAGACTGGTGCTAAAGCTTCTAATTTAAGGTGACCACATTTAGATTTTAAACATCACAAGGGTGATTCCCAGTTCCAGTTGGTGAACCCCCAGGGTAGCAATGGTCTCAAGGCACATCAGGGTATTTATAATATTCACAAACAAGTGATTATAAAATATATTTTTTTATATGCATGATATGTGTGTAAAGAGAGAGAGACATCTATAGATATAGATACACACACATATGGTCATTTGGGAGGGGAGAGGGAGAGGCAGAGGCAGAGATTGTGAAATCAAGGCAACAATCGGGTGTCACAATCCCAGAAAATCAGAGGGACTCCCTAAGGCTTGGGGGCACGAGGTAATGTCTCTGGCTATGCTTGACTCCATCTCAGTCAGCAGGATAAAGCTTCCCTGGGCGCTGCTGCTCCCTCTCCGCTGCCGCTGCTGCTCCTGCTGTTGTTAGCAGGAGGGGAATTAGCCCAGGGACGAGTCAAAGATAGGGAGTGACCACTGAGGAGTTGGAATCTCTTTATCCTGACCCTTTTCCAAAGCTCTGAATTCACACATACAGAACATGATGCGTCTTAGAAGCCCAGATTGGAAGTGGCACCACGGGGCCTGGCATTTCTGTTCAACTAGACATTGTAAGCACAAAAGCTGTTCGAGTGCAGCAGAGAGACCCTAGGGTCCAGCCCAGCCCACAGGTCAGTCGAGTCAAGTCAACAGGCATGAATTAACGCTTACTCTGTGAAGGGAGCAAAGATGGGCCAGACCATGAAGGATTCCTTTGAAATCATGATAAACACTTAGGGAAGAGCTTTCAAAAGAGAAAAGACATCACTTTGTGCTGAAAGGTTCAAACGATCACTGACCCAAGGTTGTGACCATCCAAGTGCCTCTTTTAAAGTCCTCTTATTCGTTCTATTATCCAGTGATTCTGATTCAGCTTTGGAGCCCGGCTCTAAGTGAGGACTGGAGGATGGGATGCACTCCGCGAGGTGAACTGGGCCCTTTCAAGTGCCAGGTTCAAGGGCAGAGAAAGAATTTCTCTTCTTTCTGGCTGGTACAAACGTCCTCATTCTGCACAAACCCTTGGTCTCCCTTCCAGCCTGACCCTGTACTTGAAGACGCTACTTCTGCTCGTTTTCACCGATCCCTTTGTGAGTTTTTGTTGTCCCGCATTCTTCTGGAGAGAGTCAGAGGAGCCAGAGTGCCCAGGCTGGGCCCATCTGCTTCACCGTTTTCCTTTCTCCATGTAGGGCATAGCCTTGGCTCCTGTGGGAGCTATTTTAAATGAAGAATCGTTCTTCTTTTAGCTTCACCCGGGGCTCCCAGAAAGAATGAAGGGAGAGCCTCCTCCCTAGACATCAGTTTCTCTGTCTCTGAGCCTGGGAGACACACCTTCTGCCCGTACCTTCTGACAGCTCTCGCACAGGGTCTTAGGGGGCTCCTGGGATGGTGGTAGCCTCAGACGTCCTGCCCTCAGCCATTTACCATTTGTGCATCTCTGGAGGGCGTCACTTTGACATCCACTAGCCTCTGTCCCCTCCTCTAAAATGTTAGTAACAACAGCTGTATGGCCTCCCAGGGTATGGTGCAGACCTCCAAAGGAGAGAGCTCAGATGAAGCGGTAGGAGAATCTAGCCACTGGGGGCAGCTAGGTGGCCACAGTGGATAGAGCACCGGTCCTGGAGTCAGGAGTACCTGAGTTCAAATCCAGCCTCAGACACTTAACACTTACTAACTGCTGTGGACCCTGGGAAGTCACTTAACCCCCAATTGCCTCACTAAAAAAAAAAAAAAAAGAATCTAGCCACACGGGGATGAACAGAACCATTCTACTTCTCTCTCTCCCAACTGTCTTTCTTGCCAGCCAGGGCTGCAGTGGTTAAAGACTGGACCTGGAGTCAGGAAGGCCTAAAACTCTTACTAGCTGAGTGATCCTGGACAAGTCATTTGCCCTCTGTTTGCCTTGGCTTCCTCCATGCTTGTCATGAGGATCAAATGAGATGATATTTGCAAACACCAAGTGCAATTTAATGGTCATAATTGTTATGATGACAGAAAAGCACAAACAGCAAGGCCTCCTCCTGATCCTGCTCAAACAAAATGGTGCAGAATGAAGTTATATTGAGTTTGCCATTCCAGGGCTAGAGGTCAGATGAGGTTAGTTCTCAAGAGTCAGCAATGGAATGAGCTGCCAGGGATTTGGAGTCCGAGGACCTGGGTTCACAAACCTGCCTGTGTCCCTTCCCTACCTGTGTGACCTCGAGCGAGCCATGTACTTCTCTGTGCCTCAGTTTCTCCATATGTAAAGTGAAGAACCCCAGGCTGGATGTCCTCTGGGATCCCTCTATCTCTCAAGCTATGATGCCATGGCCTCTCTGTGCCTAAGAGGATGATCCGTGGAGAGTCATTAAAGGGGAAGACTGCCAGGGCCCTGATGTTGGCTACCCACTGTGCTTCCTTAGCTCCTTTGATGCTTACAGCCCAGCCAGGGAGGTAGGTGCTATCTTTTAAAATGTGGGGGCAGCCAGGGTGGCACAGGAGATAGAGTGCTGGGCCTGAGGTCAGGAAGACTAATCCTCCTGAGTTCAAATCTGCGCTCTGACACTAGCCGTGCCACCCTGGGCACATCACTTCACCCTGTTTGCCTCAGTTTTGCTCATCTGTCCAATGAGCTGGAGGAGGGAAATGGTCAACTTACACCAGTATCTTTGCCAAGAAAGCCCCCAAATGGGGTCATGGAGAGTCAGACGGGACTGAAACAACGAAAATGAGGAGAAATCGAACGCTTTTCCCAGGGTCACTCAGCGGGGGGTTGGGGCGGTCTAAGGCAGGACTTAAACCCAGCTCTTTCCTGATGGCCCCAAGGATTTCTACAGTCCTGCCAACGAGCCACGGGGCAGGAGTACAGAGAACGAAACAATCCCTGTTCTCCAGGGGTTCACGCTCTTTCCTGGCCAGCTCTCTGCCACCCTGGCTCTCTGATTAGATTTGCACCCCGCTTTCTTCTTCTGTCTGAAGGAATTATTCTAAGAAGACTCTCCAGGAAGATGAATCTGGCGGTTTCTATGGAGGCTGGATCGGAGGAAAAGGGAGGGCAGAGCGGGGAACAGCCCAGGAGGTTATATGTTCATCCTTCCGCTTTTCTGTCTCCTCCATTTCCCCAATAAGGGGTGGTTGGCTTGAGGAGGTGCCAGCCTCCACCTATGACCAACAGGGCCAAGCAGACCCAAGCTAAGCCTCCTCCAGGCCCTTGGACATGGGAAGGTCTCTGGCTAGTCCCTGGCCAGGACTAGCGCACCCAGCTCCTTCAGCCTGGTTGTCGGGTGGTGGAGGAGGAAGGGAGAAGGGGAGGAACCAGAGATGTGAAGTCAGAAGAATGGAAGGGCAAGGGGGCTAAGGAGGGGGGGGCTCATCTTTAGTCCTAGCTTCTGAAGAAAAAATGCTTGAGAATCAATTGTAAAAGACACCTTGGATTAGAGCATCGGATTCCACAGAGAGCCAGGTGGGCTGATGAGCTTGGAGAAAGCCAGGTGCTAAGGACGGAGTCAGGGAGCGGACCTCACAGTCAGGGAGGGCGGAATCCAGACCAAAAGGACTCAGGATCCCGTGTAAGATGAGGCAGAGAGAAGGTCATGGGCTGGGTGAGCAAGCCTGCAGTTGGGGGGGGGGAATGTCCCAGACCCCCACAGCAGAGCAGGACGGGGCTTGGGATCAGACAGACCAGGGCAATGGGCCTCCTCACACTACAGAACCCATTTAACCCCACAAGGTAGAGAGTGGCTCTAGGCCCCTAGCCTGACACCCCACAGCAGGAGGTGCAGGGAGCAGCAAGAGAAGGTGTCTCCAAAGGGATCCCTGGCCCCTTGAGAGCCGCTGTCAATCAGGGCCCTGCAGGGAGCCCCCTCCCCACATCCACATGTGGGTGGGGGACACAACCCCAAGACATACATTGTCCACGGAAGGAGGCAGGCTCCGCCTCCACGGGCACACCCCCGCTGGCAGAGCATCTCTGACATCTCCATGTTTTACAGAGAAGGAAATTGAGGCCCAGGGAGGTGATGTATCCAAGGTAGATTCTTCCCAGACTTCGTATTGAATCTGGGGTCTCTGACACTCATGGAAGCCTCCTCTCTTCTTCATGCACCTTTTGTGCTCGACATTGGCTGAGGTGAGAAGGACGGAAGTTCCCAGAAAATGGCAGGTTGGGGGAGGGGCAGAACGGAACCCCCAGGATGACCCTGTCATGTGCGAGCCAAGTTCAGAGCAGTCAATGCTTGGCATCTAGGGGCCAGTCAAGGGCCACACCAGGGCTGCTAAGTCAGGAGGGGGCAAGGAGGATCCAGCCCATGGCCGTTGCCAGCCCACCCGTCAGGGGAAGGTGGTTGCTTACTAATGTTCCCAGTATCTTAATGGGGCGCTGTGGCTCCAGCTTAACCCTCTGCTCATTCTCAGCTTCTCCTAAGACTCTAGAACTAAACCTGGGAGAGTCTAAGATAGTCTTGGGGTTCCTCAGAGAGGCCCATAGACTGGGAGTTCGACTAGGGCAAAGATGAGGAGGGGTTTAGAGCTGTCACCGGGGAGGACGCAGTAGGGACGTCACACAAGAAGTGACTGTCCTGGAAGCCAGCAGAGACAACAGGCCGAGCTGAAATCAAATCGCGTTTCTTCCTCCCTGTTGAGGCCGTTTGGGGCCTGATTTTCATGTCATCTGTGCCTCTGGGAAAGCTCTGCGTCACACGGTAATTCCAGGCAGGTTGCTTGGGCCTCGTTAAGCTGGCAATGTGAATAATGAGGCAGGCTGAATGCAATGTCCACCGACCCTGTGGGCCTGGCTGTTTGGGGCTGTTTGGATGATTCACACAGCTACTCTAAAGGGGAGGCAGATTGGAAACTTTTTACAATGAACTCCAATGAACAAATCAAATTGTTTTGTTCCCAGACATTTGGACTCCCCAATATATTCAGATGAGTTTTTTAACTTGTGCCCTTATTGCTTGTGTGGGGCTGTGGCATCGTGGTTGGGCAGGTGCCCCTTATCTCTCAGACTGAACTTAGTCAGAATCATCTCGGACGTGGAGGGGGGTTTTCTTCTAATTTCTATTCATAAGAACTTTGATTTTTTATTCACGTGTCACAGTTGACAACAGGGAAATGCCCCACAGGCCGTGGATTATGGATGCCTAGCAGAAATTAAGCAGATCCATGTGCTGTCTAAGAAGGCCTTTGTCATGTCCCATGCAGGGGGGAGAGAGGGCACATGTGCTCGTGATTAGGGTAGGCACCAGGGTAGAGGGAAAGGGCCTCTCGGACGCAGAATCCAAGGATGCAATTGTAAACCAGAAGGCTGAGTTGGTACCCACATTTGTTTAAAGAATAGCAGGAGGCAGCTTGATAAGGGAGCGTCCATTGGCCAAGTCAGAAGACCTGGATTTGAACCCCACCTCTGACCCTCCCTGTGTGATATTGGACAATATGATTAGCCGGCTTGGGTCTTGGTCTGCATGGTCCCGAGGGTCTCTTTTAAGTTTAGTTCCTAAGATCTTAGGAGAAGCCGGGAGAATGAGCAGAGATTCAAGCTGGAAGATACAGAGGCTACTGACAAGCAGATACCTCCGCCTGACTGAGGGGTTGGCATGGCCATGGGTGGATCCTCCCATGTCCTCTCCCTGATATAGTAGCCCCTGGTGGGGTCTTGGCCTCCACACCATCCTGAGCCTGCCCTGACTACCTGTACGCCCACGTCTTCTCCTGGGGCCCCTGCCCTGGTCAATCTTCTTGCCGCTGAGAGTAAGGGATGGAGCCTGCCATGAAGCCATCGTCCCAGCCATACAAATGGCCCACCGCCATCTTGACCTGGGTCATTATGGACCAGGGTCACCCTGGGGTCGAACATAGAAGACTCTTCCTTCTAGCTCGTCCCCCCAGTGGTGATGGTCTGGGATTCTGAGGGGTTGTGACGGCAAGGTTAGCCTGTCGTAACAAATAGCTGGGAGACAAACTGGATAAGCAAGAAAGATGGGAAGCCTGTCAAGGGGCCACAGAGGTAACATCTGAGGAACAGGGAGGAAGCTTCTGACCCCTCCTCCCCAAGAGAGTGTAGGCTACTTGAGGACAGGAGCTGGGTGGCTTTTGTCTGGATCCACAGCACCAGGCAAGCCATCGGCCTTTCTCAGCTCAGCTTTCTCATCTGTAAATGTAGATAATAATGGCATCTACCTTATAGGTTTGCTGTGAGTATATATGTGTGCACACGTACATGCAATGAACAAGTATGTAAATGTATGTTGTCGTCTATATGTATGTATATACACATGTACATATCTATTTCTTTGTAGCCTTCAAGCACTATATAAGTGCTAGCTATTAGTATCACCATTATTATTATTACCTTGTAGGCAATTAATATGTGTTTGTTTAACTGGATTTCTGAAAAGGCACATTGGGATGGAGGTTATGAGAACACCACCAGACCTTGACCCCTGTACTCAAGGACTCCCCAAGAGTGTCCCCCCATTGACTGGCCCCTTGGTTGGAGGTACATTATAATGAGAAAGACACTGAGCAGCTACTGGCTTCCTCAAGTAGACATTGAAGGAAGCATCGTATGGGGTGAGGACAAGAAAGAATGCATGAGCATAGCCATAGTTCATATGAAGGCATGGCTTTTGTTTAGACAAATTCTTACAATAAGCTTCCATTGGGGGGATTAGGTGGCAACCATCCCCATGGGAGACAGTGGAATACCAAATCTATGATTCCAGGGAGCAGCTCACTCCCTCTGTTTGCCCATCAGACAAGGGGAAGAGGGGGTGATGGGCCATAGTTAGGTGGTAGCATGGATAGAATACTGGTCTTGGGAGTCAGGAAGACTTGCATTTGACTCATCCTTCAGACATTTCTAGCTCTGGAGGAGGAAGGGGGAGGATACCTTGGCCTGATAGATTAGCTATGCTCTAGCTTCTTGAGGGGAGGGTCTTTTTAGCTGCTCCCTGGGTCCACCACATGTTTTAGAGTTCCTTTTGAGTCAGACCTGGAATGGGGCAGGCAGACATTGTCAGTGGTCAGTGTTTAGTGATTTTTATTGGCTACCAGGGCTGGGGAGGGGAGAGTTGGTTTATGTCCTGAGATGACTGTGTTGTAAAAACAAAAGAAATCAATAAAAATGTATTTAATTTTTAAAACAGGGAATAAATCCATTTTCCAGTATTTCTGATGTGAGTACTAGATTTGGGGGAACTACAAAAAAAAATCTTTTCTACCATGGCAAGGTCTAAAACATTGCCAAAGTATTGGGCTTTGATGATTTTTCATAAACTACATTTTCCAAACATGAGGCATAATATAATCATCTCATCATGACAAGGAGGTGATACTGAGCAGCTTCTACAGGACTAGCTAAGGACCCTAAGAAATTAAGAGGGGGGCCAGGTAGCAAAGTGGATAGAGCGCCAGCCCTGGACTCAGGAGGACCTGAGTTCAAATCTGACCTCAGACACTTGACACTTACTTGCTGTGTGACCCTGGGCAAGTCACTTAACCCCAATTGCCTCACCAAAGAAAAGAAAAGAAAATTAAAGAAAAGAAACTAAGATGGGAAAACCAAATCCCAGAGGGGTGGAGTGACCAATGAATATTTCTTCATACATTAGGGGGAAAGATGCAACTAGTTGGTACAGGGGATAGAGTGCTGGACCTGGAATCAGGAAGACCTCAGTTCAAATCCAGCCTCAGGCATTTACTAGCTGTGGGACCCTCAGCAAGTCACTTCACCCTGTTTGTCTCAGTTTCCTCATCTGTAAAATGATCTAGAGAAGGAAATGGCAAACCGGTCCAGTATCTTTGCCAAGAAAACCCCACAAGGGTCACAAAAAATCAGACATGATGAAATGACTAAACAAAAACTTTGCAGCAAAGATCCACTACCCACCATACCCCCTAGCTGCCTTTGCTCTTGATCCCTAAGTAGACTATTCTTATAAAGACTGCATAGAAATGGGAATGCAGACATGAGGATTAGTGGCTATTGGCACTTTCTTGTGTCATCTATTTTGGGGAAGAATAAGAGCAGCGATATTTTCCCCAACTCTTTGCTATACTTTCCCTATTTTTCCCTAAAGAATTGATCTCTCAAAATTTTGTGGTCTCTGGCATGGACCTCTTTTCAGTCTAGTCCAGTTATTCTCACTTTTCTTTTCTTTAGGTGTATTTCTTTTTCATGTAACACACTGGGGACTATGATGTATTTCTAGATTTGTTGGCTCCATTTTCACTGATAGAAAAAAATAGTTTGTTCTAGAAATCATTTCATATCTTTTCCATTTTTGTTTGTTTGCTAATCTTCTAGTTTTATCTTTAGATCCTTTTTGGATGAGTCAGCTTAGTTTGGTCTCTTGCTAAACTTGATGTAGATTTGTTTTTTCCTCCACTGCTTCTCTTTGTTTTATGAGGTGGTTCTGGGAATCTTTTCCACCATCTTCCAGTCTAAATGTTTATAAATAAATTTATGTCGTAGAACATTGTTTCATTTGACTGTCCTAGACTTTAATTTGACAAGAAAATCAATAACTTGCTGGATGAAATGCTTTCTAGGTTTCTTGATCGCCTCATTGTGGCAATGAATTTCTATTGGCTAAATTTCCTGACAAAACAGTGGCAACATGTGTGGCTGTTGATTCTTCCATCCGTTTTCCATTTTTTGGTGTCAACAACTTGGTTATATTTCAGACTGGGATTTATTCATTTGCATGCCCTGTCTTCTCATGTTTATTTTTCCCTCTCGTTGTTAACAATTCTCATATTTGCTTTAACAAATTTGTCATCTGCTTGTACACCAAAAAAAGTTGATTCTGAAATGGTCCCTACATTGGTAGCTAGTCATTTCCCACAAGATTAATTTTTATATCATTAGATGATTATCACACCAAGTGCCTCTTGACTCTCTTTTCAAACAAACTAGTAATGATCTATAGACTTGAGAATTCTAGATCGTCCACAATCATTGGTTCTCTTATTACTTCATCTCAAACCATGTTTTCCCACATATTTTTTTGCCATTCTCCCTTATGCCCACCTTCAAGTATTAAAGGATATGTTGGTTTCGTTTGGATGATATTATCCAGTCCTTCATGAAGTTCTCCACATCAGAGGCTGGTATAAAAATGACTACAATTGTTTTTCATGCTTCCAGGCACCCTTACATTAAACTGCCCATTTTATACCAAATACTTTTATTGGTTTATGAATAATTTCTGATCGGCAATCTCACAGAAACTCTATCTGTTGGAAAGCCCAGATTGAGATGAACTGATTAAAGAGAGAGAGTTTCCAGGCATGATTCCAGCACTGCACTTAGGGAGGAGCCATTGAAAATCCCAATTGTAGCCATTGAGGATCTTTAAGGGAAGGTGGGTGTTTATTTGTTCTTTGTGCCTGACAATGCCCAGCACACAACAGGTGCTTCATAAATTCTTTCTGATTGATTGAATAATGTAGACAAGATTCATTCTGGAGTAAGGTTTGGGATAGATGATCTTTGAGGGCCCTTCCAACCCTGAAATTCTACAAGGTGTTTAAGAGGGGGCAAATAGGGAGCACTTTTGCCCACACTACCACCCCTCCAGGACAGTTTGGTTGCAGACAAGTTCTGGTTGGTTTAAAAACAAACTGGATGAAGGGCAGCTAGATGGCGCAGTGGACAGAGCACCAGCCCTGGAGTCAGGAGGACCTGAGTTCAAATCTGGCCTCAGACACTTAACACTAGCTGTGTGACCCTGGGCAAGTCACTTAACCCCAATTGCCTCACTTAAAAAAAAAGCAAACCGGATGAGCCAAGTAATTGGATGCAGGGTCACTGTGAACATGTGAGTTTATGACAAGGAAAGGCAAAGCCACAGTAGTAGTTTTGAGTCGAGAATAGTCCAGAACCACAGCATTGACCTCCTGGGTATATTCCAGATGGTGGTAAATGTTCCTCTCTGACCCTACCTTCAACAAACCCACTTACCTCCCAGCCCCTGAGCTAAGCCAGAAACTAACTTGTCTTATTTAGAGGAGAACTGAGAAGTCCTTTTTGCTTCCACTGATGAGGAATCTTTGAAAGGCAGTTTGAAGGCGTGGACAGAAATATTTGTATGCCTTGATTTTGTCTAGAGAGCTTTCCTTTTCCATAGACTATAGTCTCCACTCTGCGACAAGTAAAGCGACCTGCTTTCATTATCCTTTCTCATCTGTGCCTGCCACACTGAAGAAAGCAATTCTGCATTCGTCTCCCATTTAACCGATTGTACCAATTGTGAATCAAGAGTTTATTTTAAAGGAAAATTCAAAATTAAATCTGCAACAACATGATATCTACAAGAGGGTGGTGATTATGCCCCCGAGATTTTACCAGTCACAGCTGTTCCATTATGTTTGTTTACTTTAGGGTAGAAATGGTCCTTTGAAATGTATGACCAAAATAAACACACAAGCAGCTGGAGATAGTATGGGTAAGTGAACACGTGAGTGGCCCAGGATGGGGGAGGCCTTGCCTTCAGATTCACCCAAGGCACCACCATGCTCACACAAATCATGGGAAGTGTTGGTATTCTGTTACCCAAGGGCAACAATATTTGGCAGGAAATCCGTGTGGAATCATCTGATTGTAACAGGTTTTTCCCTTTACAAAATGATGAGATTTTCACAGATGAAAATCTTTCCCATGGTGAAAAACTTACCCTGATGATCAAGAAGATAGGTTTTTATTTGTTTTTGTTTTTGTTTTTTTTTGGTTTTTTGGTTTTTTTTTTTTTTGCTAGACAGGAAATCCACTTAGGATATAATGTTTGAATGACAGTGAATTTAGTTTAGACCAAATTATACATCAAAAACTGCTGTTCTATCATATCTTTGTTAATTAGATCACATTTTCTGTGAGTTATGGTAGTTAAAATTTGTATTTTTATATGCAGCAGGCTCTGATTAGAAATTAGTCATTGAAGAGAAAATCCAAGTCAGTCCCAGGAGACTGAATTATATCCATGTACATGTGAAAACTCAATAGTATAATTTCCTACAACTTTGATAAAGACTGTGGATTAAGAACTTACCAAAATTTTTAAGAAGAAATGAAAACTATTACTAATGTCAGAGGCCAAACATTGGCATCTGTGTTCTGGACAAATAATCCTAAGTAACCAGAAAATCTGGAGATTTCCCTTTGGTTCCCTCCTTTGTTAGTAACTAAAGCCAACACCTGAACAAACAGCTCCTAGAAACACTATGCTGCCTGCTTCTGGGATGCTCAGTGGCATGATAATTCTGTGAAGTAATGGCCCAGAATAAAACTTGATTTGTGTTTGCTTGCCAGTTACTGAAACAACAAGTCCACCAGGGGAGAGAAAAATTAGACATGGCGGGTAGTTCATGATCATCCATAGGCTCCACACAAGTGACAGGTGAGACACCCCTGAGTAGATTTTGCTAACAGATGGAAGAATGAAGGCAAGAGAGATCTGGATAGATTGAGCAAGAAAAGTGGGCACCAACCAGAAGCTTAGAATGATGCAAATTCAGTACTAGGGACAGCTCCTCATGCCACCAAGACCCTCCCTCCCCAAGTAGAATCAGAGTTTGTCTCTCAACAGGGAGATGCTCAGTAAAGTTTGTTATCCTGAAAAACCTCTATAGCACACACACACACACACACACACACACACACTTTGATGCGACTAAGATACCAAGGACAGATCCAGTCAAAAAGGGAGGTTCTCTGTTCATAGTGCAAGAGCAAGGGACAACAGATACAGAGCTCATGGGTATCACTGGTTTTCATGAATTCATGAAAGAAAAAGAAAATGTCCTCCTATTGGGTGGAAGGGGAGTAGGGAAACCTCTATGAAAATATATGGGACACTAGCCGTGTGACCCTGGACAAGTCACTTTACCCTGCTTGCCTCCAAAAAAGAAAAAGAAAAAACTATACAATTAGCAGTTGGATGCATTGATACATATTTATTCCTCAACTGATGTTTAAACCAGGCGCAATTATTACTCTTGGAAAACATTCCACTGGATTCAGTAGGTCTTTGTCTTCATTAAAGACTGGTGAATAAGGTCCTTTATGGTTCCATTACCTCTGTGAACACCATGAAGGAGTGAGTTTTAACTAGTCTTTAAGCTCAATAGCAAACCATGCTGTTCCCCACCCCATTTTTATCACATGGTTTATACCAGACCAAGGGAAAAGAATCATGCACCTAACTCATAAATCCAATGTCAAAAGTGCTCAATATAGATAGAACTTGCAGTCCCCTGGAGCAAGGGTGTCACTTTACTAAGCAGTACTAAGTGGCAGCTTAGGCTGGGGAAATGAGAGAAAGCCAAGTCTTACAGGCTAAGAAATACCTAAGTGTAGTCTTAGGTACATTGATCTAGAGCTGAGAAGAACCTTAAAATGTCACCTAGTACAAGCCTCACATTTTACAGCTGAGGATACTGAGGTCCAGGGAATTTAAATTTTACACACACACACACACACACACACACACACACACACACACACACATATCAGACATTATAGATGGAGAGCTGACTGGGGTCAAAACCTCAGTTCAAATCTTGCGCTTATTACATGATGGTATAACATCGGGCAGGTCACTTCATCATTCTTTCCTTGAGTAACTCTCTGAAACTATACATTGTAGAAGAGTTGCTGGTCTGCTTTGGTGGAGGGAGTTTCCTCACTAGAGAGCTCTTTACATTTACAAAACATGCATGTATGTATATATGTAAGTAGTAGTAGTAGTTAGGCATATAATTCATTGTTGGTGGTGCAAAATGAGTACAAAGTTAGAATAAACAATAATTGTGGTAGAAAAGGTATAGTGTAGAATTGAAAAAGCTCATTCCTGACCTATTCAAAAAAGTGATAATGACTATGTAATGGATGGAAGAAAGGACATTGATACAGACCGTAATGATTTCATACTCAAGTTTAACCAATACCAATCTATTTCCATAATAAGATGACTGGAAAAGACATTGAAAATCCCTTTGTGAGTGCACACTTGGCTTACTTGATGAGCTGACAAAGATGGTAGCCAAAAACAATGCTGGGTTAGGATACAAATTCATTTGTAACGTATTATGGAAAAGGATGATGGATGAGCTTAATGAAGCAGAGAGAAGCTGTTGAAAACGAAACCAGTTTTTAAAAGCTTGGCAAGAGATCGAACTAAGCAAAGTTACATAGAAGGCATTTAAGGATAAAATAGAGGGATACCAAATAGAAGAAAAATTGGAAAGATATACAAATATCTATCACAAAATCTCTTTCATCAAAAACAGTAGAATCACTGCACTTACACTCAAACATCACAGACATGAGTGTGAATATAAAAGAAGTAGAAATGGCAATAAAGACAAAAGATGGGAGAAGCAGCTAGATTAAACTGAGTGTACATAAAGGACATCTCTACTGGCGACAACATAATTGTGAGGGTATGGAGGGATCAGTTCATAAAGGGGAAGATACCAAAAGGATGGAGGGGGGATCTCAGACTTTATTAATGCCTTCAAAAAGAAGCTGAAATAATATCAACAATTATTGACTCAACGACCTACTTTCCCAACTCTTTACAATGCTAAGAAGAATTATTTCCTCATACATGAAAGGTATCATCTCTGAAGGTATTACCAGGAAATGGGCTGGCTTCCATAGCAATATTCCACATTAGACCACGTTATTAAAACATACATTGAGGGGGCAGCTAGATGGCGCAGTGGTTAAAGCGTTGGCCCTGGATTCAGGAGTACCTGAGTTCAAATCCAGCCTCAGACACTTAACACTTACTAGCAGTGTGACCCTGGGCAAGTCACTTAACCCCCATTGCCCTGCAAAAAAACAAAACAAAACAAAACAAAAAACCCCATACATTGACTGAAAGATGCAGAGGATGCAAGACTCTATTCTGCTTATTTTTTTATTATAAAAACGAAACATTTTCTTCAGCAGAGCAAAACACCATCTTGAAGGATGCCTTCTAACGAAATGTCTTCCAAATAAACATCCAAGTCACTCAAGAGCCTTTAAATGACATAACAGGCAACCTTTGTGTACTGCCTTGCTGACATAATTATCAAACAAGTTGTAAAACAAGGGAGCTTATGGCTTCCAGAGGTGTTTGCTATAATGATGGTAGAGATTCGTGCAAAGTTGAAGTTAGAAGAGGTTCTCTAGGGGCAGCTAGGTGGCGCAGTGGATAGAGCACCAGCCCTGGATTCAGAGGACCTGAGTTCAAATCCAGCCCTCAGACACTTGACACTTATTAGCTGTGTGGACCCTGGGCAAGTCACTTAACCCTCATCGCCCTGTTTAAAAAAAAAAGAGGTTCTCTGTGGACACAGATGTCCTCCGGGTTCTCCTTCTTCATGGATGATATCATGCAGGTTGCATCCAACTCTTGAACATTATAAAGCCTGCTAGAAGAGATATGAGACTGCTCAGAAATCTGACCTGACCATCTACAGAGGAAGATAGACAAATTATGACATACATTTAGACAGAAAATCGTAGAGCCTTTTACAATAGTGATGTATAATATATGTTATATAATTTAAAAGTTGGTTTAGGGTGGGCCAAAAGTCCCAAGGGGGTTTCAATATTTAATACTCCTTATTTGTTTTTAATTTACAATATCATAGCATCATATAGAGTCTATATAGGAAATGAATTATCTTATGTGTGAAAAATGAAATCTTGTAAATGGCAAAAAATAAAGAAAAAACAATTTTCAGAAAGTTATTAAAACATCATGATTTTTCACCCATCCTGTATATGTATCTGGGAAAAAGAATACAAATGGACAGTAATTTGGACCCAAAATTAAATGGAAGAGGGAGAGTATGCTTGACATCTAGCACCCCCAACCTTCACCCAGAAAGACCCATCTTTTTAACATTAATAGTCAATAGACTATTTCTGTCACTTAGTGTTGTTGTATGACTGAGAGGCATAAATTAAACATATGTATAAAGAACAAGAACCATCATCGCGTGTGAACTCAAGCATCTTACCCTTTCACTTTTAGGAGTAGAAATGACAACAAGGGAAACAAGGATGGGGAAAGCAGCGGGATTAGACTGGCAATACATAGAGAAATGGTTAATAGTGAGGGGAAGCAGACTGCCAAGTGTAACCAGTGAGAGCTTTGAAGATGATCTAGAATGAAGGGAACTGTGTGAGGGAAGAAGACGATGGGCTAGTGGAAAGACAGCACCATGGGAAAACAAGGCCGTGGCCTGAATGTTTCACAGGTAAGGATTCTTTGGAAGGCAGGAACAAGGAAGCAAACTTCCAAAACATTGGGGGAGGGGGAGGACTTCTCCAGCAGTACACTTATGTATTCTTTTTTTTTTTTTTTTGGTGAGGCAATTGGGGTTAAGTGACTTGCCCAGGGTCACACAGCTAGTAAGTGTTAAGTGTCTGAGGCCGGATTTGAACTCAGGTCCTCCTGAATCCAGGGCCAATACTCTATCAACTGCGCCACCTAGCTGCCCCCCAGCAGCACACTTATAGATGGGCATGAACAAGAGTCACATGGGATGGGGAGGCATTATCAAAGGGAACATCTGATCAATGAGAACATAGATCCATGTTAGTTGCCAGAGTTGCAGAAAAACACAAACTTTATTGCATGGTTGCTGAGAATAAGCATTGGTGCAAACATCTGGGGTGGGGGGGGGGGAATGTGGCAACCTATGCAAAAACACTCATGAAGCTGACCATCCCCTTTTGGCCTGGTTCTGTTTTTACAGTCCCACTTCTGACTGTCTCCTCAACATATTATTAAGTGGGATATGGGACTTGTCTGTGCAGAACAAAACCAACCAACCATCCATAGCTTCTCTATTTGTAACAGTGAAACACTGGCCACAACTGATATGTCCAGTGATTAGGGAATAGCTGAATAAACATTGCTATGTTGGTATAATGGACAATGATGGCGTGGAGAAAGCCTGACAGACAGGAAGAATACAAGGAAACCTGGAATCGTTTCTATGAAGTGGCACAGAGAACTCTGGCTCAAACAGGAAGCTCACAGAATGATGGCGATAGATGATGCCACATACAAACAAAGTCACAGAGGCAGAGGGTCCTTAGGATCCCACGCCCGATTGGAAAAGAGATACAGAGCAGATGAGTGGTTTGTACTCTGGTTCTATTAGATTTGACATAGCTTTAAACCAAAAACTGAGTAGTCTACATGCAAGGGTTTTATCTGAATATTTCTTTCATGTTTGGCACATCTGCTTATTGAAATTTGTCCTCAATATTGTTTACAATTATAATAAAGAATTTCCAAAACCTAAAAATCCCTGAGTAGACAAAAGCAATCACTGTGATGCTTGGTGTCTAATGAGAAAGTCAGCTCAGCATCTGCTTGGCTGGCATGGTCCTGCTGGGCCAGCTGTTGTCGGAATGTGCTGGGCTCATGATGAATGGAGCCCCGGTAAGCAGACCTCCTGATTCTTGTGTCCTCCGGCTGAAGCTAGCTGGAATTGTTCGAACTTGGACAAAATGGCTGTGATAGTTTTTTGTAAAAATCGAGTGTTCCATACGGTCCCTTACAAACATACAATTACCACTGGGGAAGTCACCAAGCAAATGTCCAGAGAAGCCGCTGTTTCTTCGGCAGCCATGTTTCATGGCATTGTGTTAGCTCGGCGGTGGGCTACTCACAAGAAAGCCGGGCAGCCCTGGGAGAATGGAGGGGGAGCCATAGAAGCCTCTGCTTTTTGGCCGCCAGTCAATGCTCTTCTACTTCGGAAATCAAGCCCTGCTTGCCTTGTGGGGTAAGCCGTGGAGAAGGAAGTTGGTTCGGTTTGGTTTCTCCCTCCGTCTCTTTCCCATGCCCCCTCTGAAAAGGGGCATCACAAGCAGCAACACCAGCTCTGCTCAGGCAAAGCTCTTTCTCTCAGCGTACCGCTTTACCACTGCCCAACCCTTTCCATTATCGCTTGAGTTTCCGCAGCCAATTTCTGATCAAATAGCCTTTCATTACTAAGATATGCCATCAAATCTTTCTCACAGCCGAATCCAGGATGTTTTCCTCCTCGTGCTAATTAACAGCCAATTCTTCCTTTCACAGGAACGTTCTCAGTCACTAGCTAGCTATGTGGCCGTGGCAAGCCACAGTCCTCTGCAGGCCTCGGTTTCCTTATCTGTAAAACAGCAGGTGATGTGACTCAGTGTCCTCCAAAGTGCCTTCTATCTCCAGAGCTATGGTACTAGGAAAGTTTTCAGTGACCCCCTTTTTCCTGCTTGCCTGTACAGAATCACAGGATGTCAGAGTTGCAAGGGATGGAAGTGACCATCTGGTCCGGTCTATCCATTAACAGTAGTTTCCTCTGTAGCCTGAATGGGCATTGGAGATCTCCCAGGAGAGGAGAGCTCTTATCGTGAGACAGTCCATTCTTCAGACTCGCTCTGTTGAGAGAGTTTTGCTTGGAGATGGAGTTTGCCATGGAGATAAAATCGAGCTCTCTGCAAATCCAAATCCTGCCCCTTTCCTCATAAAGAGCAAGACTTTCCTTCAATATTGGCAGACCACCCTTATTGCTGCCTGCGTCAAATATTCCCATAAGACTTGGATAGGCAGTGGCTCTTCCCCATCCAAATCACTCTCCTCTGGACATTGTGCAGCTCATCAGGGTCTTTCCTAAAATATGGTGTCCCCACCTGCACACCATCCTGCAGGGATGATCAGACTGGGACTGAGGAAAGAGAGGCCAATGTTTCCTAGCTCCTAGAAGCCATGTCTCTCTGAATGCAGCCTATTTGGGGGTGAATTCATTCATCCCTGCATCGACTTTATAAATAGACTGCCATGCTCCACCAGCCCATTTATAATCTAGCTAGGAGTTTGCAGCCTAAGTAGATTGTAAACACCCCGAGGGCAGGAACCCTTTGTAATTTGGTTTTTCTATTCTAAGTGGTTCTATTCTATTCTATCCTGTCTGATCTCTCAGCTTTGGTGACAATACACAATCATCAGGCTTCCTTTTACTTCCAGTTTATACTGTATCTCTCCTACAGGTCTATAGTTGCTTGCATATCACCTCCCCCATTGGGCCATGAGGTCCCTTTGGGGAGGAACTATATCTTTAACTTTCTTTGTAACCCAGCTCTTAGCATAGTGCCTAGCACATAGAAGGCACTTTAAAGTGCTTGTTGATTGGCCAACTTCATTTGGTCCCCAACATCAATCTGACTGACTTTCCCCTCTTAATTAACTGTCCATTTAACTGAATCGACCAAGAGGATTCTTTTTACTAGCCTTCATAGACACAAACATTGGCAGAGATTCCATTTTACCTCAGACATATCCCCCGAAACCCCCACCTCGAAGCTCTACACACAAAAATGGTGACCCAGGCTCATACCTCATCACCCAAATGCAACACTTTTCTCCCTGGTCATTCCCTTCTGTCCCTTCTCCTGATGACGCCAGCCTCGTGACACACGAGAATGTTGCCTTGTGTTTGGGAGCTGTAATTGGCTATCAGACCTCTTGTGAGTCTGTTGAAAGAATGAGGTAATACAAAAATAAATGGTGCATTTGCAGAGTGGGGAGTCTTTGTTCCCCCTCCTGCTCCCATTTCTGGAGAGCTCTCCAACTCTTGGTAGGAATGAATTATTATCAAGGGGGCATATGGGAGCGTGTCCTGGATGCTAACTCCAAGGGCAGCAGACAAAAACCACGCCGTCTTTCATGTTAAGAACAAGAATTTATAGGCAAAAAACAGCTATTCTGAGACTCTTCAATGAAGATATACAAGCTGAACAAAAGGTAAGTATTTCACTCCATCTATGAAAGCCTGGGAAATTTATTTTTTTTTTGCAAGCTTTTACAATCCACGGCCTTCCCATTCAATCTTGAATAATAGCTCTGAATTGAGCTGTAAGAGCTTCCGAAGTTTGAAGCCTTTTGACAAGTTAATTTAGCCGTATGGTAAAAAGTTTTTCCCCCAGATAGAAAAAAGCCATCAGATCATGAATGCTTCAGTCATCCCAGAGAAGGAAAATACCATTAGGATTCGAAATGTGGGCTTTCTGTAGAGAGTCTTTGCTGCGGTGTGATCTACTATCAATATTTCAACAGAAAGATGTTTTACTCATCATTCAGCTGGAAGTCAATATCTTCACTTAAAACCAACACCCAAGGGCCAGATCACATATATTTTTTATTGAAAAAATAACTTGTTCCCTTATGCAGTTTCTTTTCTACAGTTCTTTCCATTCTAATTTTTTTCTGCATTACAAAGGGGTTTTATTATTTTCAAGCAAAAGCAAAAAAAGAAAGCAATATTCTCTTTGTCTCCCCCTATATACACACACAGAACACCACACTTACACACTACACACTTATACAACACACATACAACAAACACACACACACACACACCCCAGCTGCTGGGTATAATATGGGTTTTTCCTATCGATTTGAAATGAGATTGAATGAGCATTAGGGACTTGGTCTCTCAGCCTCCAGAAAAATAGAAGATTGGTTGGGGGAGGGAGCAAGAGTATCTTTTAAGCTTAGTGAGCACAAATAAATGGTTACCATGATCTTTTAGCCTCAGTAATGATGAAAGAGAACGAGGAAAAAAGATGCTACAACATGTAGTTTTAGTGGAGAAATTTTGTGGACTCCTGGGGATCAGGCTTCTCCTTTGCCTTTTGTTACATGCTCAGGGCTTGCTCAAAGCGCAGCTCTCTATTGCACCCCAAACCCTGCCTGCTTCTGAATGCCCCCATCTCTAGGAAGGGCTCGCCTCCAGCCATTCAAGTCTGGAACGTAGAAGTCATTCTCAATTCTTCCCCCATATTGAGCCACTTGCTAAGTCTTGTTGACTCTACTTTCACTACTTCTCTATCCAGTCAGTCAGTCAACATTTATTAAGCACTGACTATGTACCAAGCACTGTGCTAAGCCCTGGAGATACAAAAAAAGACAAAAGACAGTCCCTGCTCTCAAGGAGCTCACAGTCTAATGGAGGAGACAACATGCAAACAAATAGCTACAAATAAGCTATAAACAGGATACACTGGAGATAATCAGCAGAGAGAAGGGGGAACAGAAAAGCCTGTCTGTAGAATATGAAATTTTGGCTGCAACTTGAAGAAGCCAGGAAAGTCCAGAGATGCAGGTGAAGGGAGAGAGTATTCCAGGTCTAGGGGAGAGCCAGAGAAAATGTCTGCAGCCTGGAGATGGAGAATCTTGTGCAAGAAACAGCCAGGGGGTCACCCCCTTCCCTCCACTCACAAAGCTACCATTCTACTTCAGCCTTTCATCTCCTCTCATGTGGCCCTTCGGAAGAGCCTTCGGATCTCTCCCCACTCCGATCCATCCTCGGATCTCTCCCCACTCTACAGCTCCAGACCAACCAGATCATTCATCTGCTCAAATAGCTTCAGCTCCTCCCTCTTGCCCCAGGATAAGACAATAATAGCCAGTGTAAGAGCAGCATTCTATAACCCTGCCTTAACAATTTCTGAGCCCTAAAACTTTTCAATTAAGTCAATCAGTTGGAACTGTGAATAAGCTTTAGACATCCCTAATGGATCACTCAGTCACAGGCTTTGAGCTAAGTGAGTTTTGAAAGGCTGGAAGACTTGAACTTCTCATTGGCATCTGAGCACTGGACCTGGAGTCAGAGAGCTCTGAATTCAAATCTGGTCTTAGATCCTTACTAGCTAGCTGTTTGACCCTAGGCAAGTTCTATTTGCCTCAGTTTCCTCAAGTGTAAAATAAGGGTGATGATAACAACTACCTCTCAGTGTTGCTATGAAGACAAAATGAGTTAATCACTGTAAAGTGCTCAGCATAATGCCTGGCACATAGTAGGCGCTATGTAAATGGTGGTGATGAGTAGTGGTGGTGGAATCTCCTAGCACAATAGACACTGGTGGCAATGTCTGTACTAGACCTACTGAGGAAAGGCAGCCTGAGGACTCTACAAGGGGTCCTTGAGGAGGCTTTGCTCCTTGCTCTCAGCTTGGGCCCATTCTCCCCTGGTCTCTTTATGTATTGTGGAAATTTATTTTGATTTGGGGACCCTACCTTTAGGCTGAGATTAGAAAGCCTTAGGCCCTCAGGGTCTCTCTCCCTCCTCAGCTTCAGCTGAGCGAAAAAGCCCCATGGGCTATACAAGACGCCAGGTCAGACAGTTGGGGGGGGGGGAAGCCCCCAGCTCCCTCTGACCTGAGCGGATCCCGGATAGCCTGTGCTGAGGCACGTGAAACTTGGAGCGCAACCCCCCCCCCCACCAGCCGCAGCTCTGGCTAGCAGATTAGCCTGGTCTGTGGGGGCGAAGGAAGCCCCGAGATTTGAGTGGAGAGAAGAAAAGGTATATATAGACCTGGGAGTTAGCTAGGAGAGGGAAGAACGGTTGACTAGAGCAAGGAAGGAGACTAGAGGGAGACGGACTAGGAAGAAAAAGGAGGGGGACGGACTCGAGGAGGACGGACTAGGAGAGAAGCTGACTAGAGGGGAGCTCAGACAAGGACTGAGGAGAGTTCAGTTCAGAAAAGGAGAGCCGGGTCTGACAAGGTTACAGGCCTTAATACAAACCAGGGAAAGTGTAACATGCCCTGAGGCCGGAGGCGGCTAAGGCCCTTATTGTATTCAAGAAGTTGGAAGAGCAGCAGGTGCGAAAGAGAGACGAAAGAGACCAGTGGAAAGAGACCACAGGAAAGCAGTCAGGTTGTACACTTTATTTCCCTGTATTCCTAATTTGAAATAGTATCTCATAAATAAACTCTGCTTTGATTATTTAGTTAGAGGCTTCTTAATCTTTAGTCTATCAGTTTGGGAGCAGTGTGGTGGAACTTTATAAACGGCCCATATTAAATTAACGAAGTCAGATAGCCAAATAGTCAACAGTCCCCAGATTAGTCCTCCAGTCAGCTTCAGCCCCCAAATTAGCCCATGTCATTTAAAAATATTCTAACATTTGAATGGCGACCACGAAGGGACTTACGGCCCAATTATAATTTTTCTAAATTTATCATTTTTCATATAATCATGATTTTTCATAAATCCAATTATATATTTTTCCAGGTTAGTTATAGTTATGAATAATTAATTTTTTGTACAGTATTTAGGGGAAGACATTCCCCTGGTTTGAGGGGGTGTTTGAGACTGGATCTTATATCAACAGCTCATGGGTAGTCAGAGATAGTAAAAATGACAATTCAGTCCCATACCAATCAAACTACCAAAAGTTATTTTATAGAGCTGGAAAATCATAACGAAATTCATCCGGAAGAACAAAAGGTCAAGAAACTTAATCTTGCCACACCTCCTGAGTTAATACCCATTTCTGAAGTTTGGCTGGTTGATGTCATCCAATGATTAACTGGGGGACTCCACTTGTGGGGCCTCACGAGCTATATAGCATGAAGAAAAAAATCTGACTTCTCAGGGGTTGTCTGCAGATGCCCCAGGGGACCCAACCTGCCAGTATGCATAGGGAATTGAGAGAATGAGCACCAGAACCCATGTGCTATATGGCAGTATTTATACGGGGCCTTAGAGTGGCTTGCAAAACAATATTCTAATCGCCCAGCATGTGATAAGTGCTTGATAAGTACCTGTTGGGTGGATGGGTGGGTGGCTTACCAGCCACCAACTACGTGTCTGTTTTATGAGAACCGGCTAAACGTGGAGAGCTTCCTCACCAGAGGGGGATGCCCAGGGCAAGGAAAGAGCCCTGGTCCTAGGCTTGATTTTCACTCCTTCCCATTCCGGGCCCTCACTCTCCTTGTCTGCAAGATGAGGGGTTGGGAGCCAGTGGCGTTTTAGCTCCCTCCCACCTCTAAATTCTGTGTCCCATTAACTCCTTTGGGGATCGACTGGCGGGTCACAAGGGTGCGGTCGGTTTGGGTTTTACCATGAGAATGTAGGAAGCTCGACCTAAGGATGGAAAGCTTAGACAGGCATCAGGACCCAACGTGAGCATTTCCTTGGTGGCTGAATCCCCAGCGCCTGGCGCAGTGCCTGCCACACAGGAGCACTGTAATACACGTGGGCAGTGTGGTTACTGCGCAGCTAAGATAATAAGGGCCAGCCCTTTGGAGCATCTTGAAGTCTGCAAAGCGCTTTACATATATTATGTCATTTGAGTCTCCAAACAACCCTAGGAGGTGGATGCCATTATTATTCCCAATTTACTGATGAGGAAACTAAGGCAGACAGAAGTGACTCACCCACGACCACACAGTAAGCGTCTGAGGAGGGATTTGAACTCAGGTCTTTCTGACTCCAAACCCAACTTCCTCGTCTAGGCAGCAATCACACAGATGAAATCAGACGGATCCTTGCAATACCGACCTGAGTCAATATCAGTATCACCTTCAATACCAGTCCTCCAGTCTTTTCACTTCAGTTTTTGGACTGGGAATTGGAGGGTTGAGAGAAGGCAGTGGGAAAGGGAAGAAGAGGAGAATGTAATTAAAAAACAGATATTCAATTCTTTTGTTCACACAGTAATTATATGGATTAAGATGAAGTCACTTGGCATTATAAGCTAAGCCCTAGGAATGGTTCTGATGACCTCACCCTTTTAGTTTTCTTAATGTAGGAAATCTCCTGCTATGAAAAAATCCCCCCTCCCTAAAGGATCTTTATTTTTTTCTTACATGTGTAAATTCCCCAAACTGCAGTGGAAGCTCTCTGTGGATACAGGAGGGGGAGTGGGGTCAAACCTTGAATGATTCTAATTGATGGTCAAACAGGAGAGAAAAAAGTGTTTTCAGTGTTATTAAAAGAAAGCCCACTTCATTCGTTCTGTGACTCCTGCTGTTACTTGAGAAGGAGAAAATGTTCACTGCCATTTGCTTTACAGGTGGCTAGCTGAAAAGGGACACAGGCAGAAAGGGAAGCCTCCCTCATTGGTCTAACATGAATGGCAACAGTCTTGGGGGGGCACAAAAACATGCAAAAACAAATGCAGAATGTGTTCACTTAAGCATAGACCAAGGGCTGTCCTACCTCTATCAGCATTTTTTTTTAATCGTAATAGCTCAAATTATTTCCTCCCACACTGGTAAATTGCTTATTCACCATTTAGAATTTTATGACATTTTCATGTTCCCATTAGAAAGGTAAGCTCCCTGAAGGCAGGGACCATGGCTGCTTGTGTATGCCCAGCACATGCTTAACAAAAGCTAGTTGATTTGAGTCAACTGTGTACATGTTGCTTTCCCTGTCAGATTACAACTCCCTTGAGGGCAGAGATTTTCATTTTTGTCTTTAGCAGCTCAACTGCTTAGCTCAGCCCAAAGTTGGTGCTTCATAAATGTTTTTTGGTTCATTGTCTAAGAATCAGCAATGAAGAGATGCTCGGATTTGTGGGAGGGATAGATTTAAGATAAGGTAGCTCTGGATGGAAAATCACCCTTGCACGTATGTTTCCTGCTATATTTATGAGAGACAAATTATTAATACAAGTGTAATTAGATGTTTATGGAAATAATTAGATAGTGTGGTAGCTGCGCAGTTTCACTCTTAAGAACAAACACCAATTAGATTTCAAATGACACAATTGTGAGAAGGGTTAGTGTTTTAAAACTTGATGTAAAACCACACCTGGCTCCCGGCTGTCCTGACTACCAAGAATTCAATTTGTTTCTTCCATTATTACTATATACTTCTTTTTTAATTTAAAGGGGAGATTATTCGCCCATCATTGGGCCAGGAAACACTTCCAAGGAAAGCTCTGGAGGCTTCATTCATTAAATGAAATGATACTAATCCTGCATAGGGAAAGCCTGGTCCTTTCCAGGACCCAGCCCCTCTCTGCCGTGGGCGGCCTTGAAAAACAACAGTATCGAGTGTCCACTGCCAACCTTAGCTGCTGAAATGAGCTGCAGGATGTTTTTCAGAGAGAGACTTCATTTTCCTTCCCCTTCTTAAGAAGAAACCTGGCAATGACTGAATGCAAGGTTTCTGTGGTCCGGACCTCTCCAGCCTGCCAGAGAATAAACAATAATAATAACAACCTGACTAATAAATCACCACCGTGGACAAAATAAGAATGACTTTTTTATCCTTGTTGGCTTTGTCTTTATTAAAGAACCAAGCCAAGTGCTTAGCATCAAGGTCAGAGCTTGTAATTATCAATAAATGTGTCAGTTTCCTAAGTCAAACATGGGAAGAGCAAGTGGTTCCCCTCTGCATCACCTCTTGGTGTCCGCATAATAGGGAAGGTGTAAGGAAATTAGAATCTGTCTTAATGGTTTCTTCAAAGCAGAAGGAAAGTTGGGTGGGACTCCCCAAGGGGTCAGTCATATCTTTAGCTTAAGATTCCTAAACCCTTAGAGGACTTGGGCTGCAGGCGGCTAAGGGACACCCGAGTGAGGAATCCTTTCCCCACACCTGTGATCCATTATTCCTGGACTAACAAAGGGTTGGGTAGAGTCTTGAGGGGAGCCCAGGAGTCTTGGACAAACATTTCTACTGCCCCAGGTTAGCCAAACAATGGGGATTCTGTGTTCTAAGACCCCCTGAAGTATAAAGGTGCTTTTTCCCTCCCAGTGAGTTTCTTCTGGCCAAGAACAGAACTGGATTTCCTGTCACTGGCTGAGGTCCTGTACTTCTCCTTTCTTGAAAAATTGGGTGCATTAATTAAAACAACTCTGAGGTACTACTTCACACCTATCAAATCAGCTAATATGACAGAAAAGGAAAATAATAAACACTGGAGAAGCTGTGGAAAAATTGGAATACTAATGCATTGGTGGAGTTGTGAACTGATCCAACCATTCTGGAGAGCAATTTGGAACTATGCTCAAAGGGTTATGGGATTGTGCATAGCCAGTAATATTGCTACTAGGTCTGTATCCCAAAGAGATCATAGAAAAGGGAAAAGGACCTACATGTACAAAAATATTTATAGCAGCTCTCTCTGTGGTGGCAAAGAATTGGAAATTTAAGGGAATGCCCATCAATTGGGGTATGGCTGAACAAGTTGTGGTATATGACTGTAATGGAATACTAATGTGCTGTAAGAAATGATGAGCAGGCAGCTTTCAGAAAACTCTGGCAATAACTTAAGTGGACTGATGCTGAATGAAGTGAGCAGAACCAGGAGAACATTGTACACAATAACAGCAACATTGTGTGATGATCAACTGTGATAGACTTGGCTCTTCTCAGCAGTGTTATGATCCAAGACAATTCCAAAGGACTCATGATGGAAAATGTTCTCCACATCCAGAAAAAAGAACTGTGTATTCTGAATGCAGATTGAACCAGACTGTTTCTACTTTTTGGTTGTTGTTTTTTTTTCTTTTTTGAGGTTTTCCCCTTGTGTTCTGATTCCTCTTTCACAAGATGACTAATGTAGAAATATGTTTAATATGGTTGTACATATATAACCTATATCAGATTGCTTTCTGTCTTGGGGAGGGGGAGGGGAGGGAGGGAGAAAAATTTAGAACTAAAAATCTTATGAAAACAAATGTTGAAAACTATCTTTACATGTAACTGAAAAATAATAAAATCCTTTTATGATAAAAAAAATGGGTGCATTCCTTGGAATTAACATTGAAGAAATTGCTATGTTCCTAAAGAGGATGCTCACAGAATCACCTCTGTATCTCACAAGTTTGACCATCTCCTTCATTAATTGCTATTACTAATAAAATCTGTTGTTTGGTCGTGTCTGAATCTATATGTCCCCATGGACTTGGCAAAGTCACTGGAGTGGTTTGCCATTTCCGTCTCCAATGTGTCTCCTTTTTACAGATGAGAAACTGAAGTGAAGAGGGGCTAAGTGACTTGTCCAAGGTCACACAGATAAAACCCTGATAAGATTTTAGAATGTACTTGAGGAGTTTCAGCCAGCACCTATCTCTCCTTCCCCCCACCCCCAAAAATATACAGTGAAAACCTAAGGGAGCCCCCTAACAAAACCTGAACTTTGAAAGAATGCTTATCACTTTTACTGGTGGTTTAGATTTGATTCTCTGTTCTCTAGGATTTGGTCTATATAAAGCAAGATTTTATCAGATTGTAGAATCGAGTCTAGTTTTATGTGATTTTTCTCCCATGACATGCCTGTGGAACACCATATACTAGCTTAGGAGGTCTCCAGCAGGGTACCCTAGGGTTCAATCTGAGTTTGGACCTCTGTGTTTTCCATTTTTCTAAGTGAGTTGGCCCAAAGTCGAGGTTTGCTCTTCAAGCTTACAAAAGACATACAGGAAACTGGAAGGCTAGCTCACCCAGTGCAGGACAGAGATCCTGACATCACAGGCCTGGACAAAATGAAGTCCTACAGTCTTCTGCCCAGGTCAGACAAAAGCTAGATTGTAGAGTTTGTCACTTGGCACTGCCATTTAGGAAGGACATCAATTATGGGAGTGTGTCCAGAGAAGAGGGACCAAGATGGGGAAGGAGTTTAACTGCATGCCCCACAAGAATCATTTGAAAGAGTTCTAGATATTTCACTGAGAGAAGAGAGATGATTCAGGGGATGCTGAGAGCTATTTTCAAGTGTCTGAAGGGCTTTCCTGGACAGGAGGGCCTAGACATACTGTGTTTGGGCCAGAAGGTAGGTAGAACCAGCAATGGAGGGAGCTGAAGGCAAGTGTGGGCTTGATGTCAGGAGAAACTCCTAACACAGAGAGCAGCCCGAAGTAGAAAGGGCCTCTTCCACTCTGGAGGTCTGTCTGTCCTCCAATAAGGCTGAAGATATATTGGAGAGGAGTGTGGTTTGAGGTATCAATCAGACCGCATAGGTGCCCCCTGATCGGGAACTCGCATCCTGAAATTCTGTGACCTGGAAACACTGGCTCCACTGTGAATGCAGGTGGGATGATCCTCGAAAGGACTGAAACAACTAAATGTTACATTATGGCCCTCGGTCTAGTTCCACCCGTCCGATCATCCCATCCCATCCATCATTTTCTTTTTTTTTTCTTTTTGTTTTTGCAGGCAATGGGGGTTAAGTGACTTGCCCAGGGTCACACAGCTAGTAAGTGTCAAGTGTCTGAGGCCGGATTTGAACTCGGGTCCTCCTGACTCCAGGGCCGGTGCTTTAACCACTGCGCCATCTAGCTGCCCCCATCCATCATTTTCTAAGGGTCTCCCCTGTGCTAACTCACCACCTTTGTCAGAGATTTTGAAATATGGATGACCTTGTGTGAATCACTTCAGCAAGCTGCCATTTTTCTGCCCACAATATTTACCACTTGCCTGTCTCTCACTGGTAATATGAGGATGAGAAAGGCAGGGTTTGTATGGAGCTGTGCAATTCTTGACTCCAAAGTGCTCATAAGTGAAGGTTTGTTTAATTGTTCTCCTCCAGATTACCCTGTAAGTCATCATTGGATAGTGGCCATGGAATGGAAGTTCTCAACAAGATGAAAGGAAACAAGCCCTTACCGTGTGCCACATTTCAATTTATTATTTTTTTTTGCAGGGCAATGGGGGTTAAGTGACTTGCCCAGGGTCACACAGCTAGTAAGTGTCAAGTGTCCGAGGCTGGATTTGAACTCAGGAACTCCGGAATCCAGGGCCCGAGCTTTATCCATTGCGCCACCTAGCTGCCCCCCGTGTGCCACATTTCAAATCAAGGTGTGTCATTCTCTGTGAACCCATTACTCAGAGATGATCTTTCTGCTGATGCAGGAAGCCCCCCTGACACACCAAACCTAATGCTCTCCAGCCTTGGCTCATGCATTTCTGAGAAGGGTGCATGGTGAGCTCACTACTTTGCCATGAGCAGTCACAGCTTCCCTTCCTCTCTTCCCCTTTCTTTGATCACCCACTGGGACCCTCCTTGCTTCTCAGAAGCCCATCACAGGCTTGGTAAATGCTTCCAAAGCCTCTTCTTGACCTTGCCCAGTTTTCCAGCTATCATGTTATATTTCTACTCAACTCCTAGAAAAAGTTGCAGCCATTTTTTCCAGTTCTCTCCCTTCTCAATCTTCTTTTTTTTTTTTTTTGAGAGGGGGGTGCAGGGCAATGAGGGTTAAGTGACTTGCCCAGGGTCACACAGCTAGTAAGTGTCAAGTGTCTGAGGCTGGATTTGAATGCAGGTTCTCCTGAATCCAGGGCTGATGCTTCATCTACTTCACCACCTAACTGCCCCCCCTTTCAATCTTTTGTAACAATGCCTCCCCCTCCTCTACCACGTCCAACTTTACTGGCTCTCTCCAAGGCAGAAAACCATTTCCATTCCTATGTCCTTGAGTTCTTTCTCCATCTTCATCCTCCTAGACCTCCCTGCAGCTCCAGATACCACCAAGCAGGCCTGCCCCAAGACTCTCTCTCCCCTTAGCTTTCAGAACTGCTCTTCCTTTTCCTCCTACTTGTCCATTTCATCCCAACCAGCATTGTCTCTGGATCTGTGTCAGACACTGACTAGATCCTCCAGTGGTATAGTGTCACGGGGAAATAGGTGGTGGGGTTCCTTAGGTATTCCTCTGTAAAGAATTACAGACACTTGACACTTAATAGCTGTGTGACCCTGGGCAAGTCACTTAACCCCAATTGCCTCACCAAAATCAAAACAAGAATTACAGCTCTCTCTTGCAGTCCAATGAGAATAAAATGGTCTTATGTTTGGGAGCTAGAGAAAGTGAGGGAAGTAAAATTTTGCCTCAGGGGAAGGAGATGGATTAGAAACCTCCTCCCAGAACAGAAGAAAGACCAATGCTTTTATAGAGGATGGATGGGGTGACCACCTGGCAATGCAAAGGTCCTTTTTTTTGAGGGGGGGAGAAGTTTGAATGAGAGGTGGGATGGGAAAGGCTTTAATGAGGGGTGGTGGTCCTGACTTCTGGAGTTCTCTGTCTCAGGCTTATCTCCCCTTACTTCTTTGGTGTGTCCATCCTTTAGCTTCTCAGGGAGAAAACTTCAGCGTTACCTCAGACCCATATCAATTAGCTCTGTCTCATTGCCTGTGGCTCTCTTCTGGGCCCTCTGGTTCTTCAATCTCTTTTTCTCTCTGTTTCTCTATAGGTTTCTGCCTCTCTTTCACTCTTCTCTGTGTCTCTGTTTTTCTCTTTTCTCTCTGTCTCTTTCTGTCTCTGTCTCCTCTCCCTCCTTCCCTCTCTGTGTCTCTGTCTCTCTGTTTCCACCTTTTCCTCCGTAACATAGCTCAGGCAGCATCTTTGGCAGGAAGCCTTCCCTGACCTCCCCAAATTGCTGGTAACCTCCTTCTCCAATTGCCTTGAATTGAACAAAGTACACTGATTTGCATTGATTCCCCTTCTGGTTTATTCAGCTCTAAATGCCAACTGTCCTTACCACCAGACTAGAGGATTCTAGGAGCAAGACTGACTGCTTCTTTTCTTCCTGGAAGTTCTGGGAATAAACTAAATGAACAGACTTTTTGGGCAGCATGAGTAAACATACTAATTGCCTGTTTTCTAGCCTGTAATCTTCATGTGAAAGTGGATGTGCCCAATAGGAGGTGTGAGACCTGGAGGTCGATGGCAGCCATGGGCTTTCTCCGCCCAAGGAAAACAGGTAAATGAAGTTAGTCTGAGACTAGAATAATCATGGAGCCTCAGACTCATCGCTGTGACAACTGGTGGACAGGTGTAGTCATTTCTGTGTAGGAAATACCCTGTCTGTGGAATTGCCTCAAGGACAGCTTCAGAAGTGGAATGGCCTTAGTCAATGGACAGCCATTACTTAAGCACCTACTAAGCGCAAGGCACCGAAGATACAAAGAGCAAAAAGGAAAAGAGAGGCTAGAACCTCCCCATCCCAAGTACATGGGTAGAGTTTGCCTCTACTTATACAGACATCCATTAGATATAGAGACATTAAATTTTATATCCATATATAAATGAGATCTGCAGACATGCTATTTTCTACTGTGTGTGGGTGTATATGCACACTCACATACACCTGGGAGCTGACATTTCTATTGCACTTACCATGTGCCCAGGACTTTACAATGGATCACTTGATCCTCACAATAATCCTGGAAAGGAGATGCTGTTATTGTTCCTAATTTACAGGTGAGGAAACTGATGAGAAGTTAAGTAACTTGTCTGGGGTCACACAGTTAGGAAGTATCAGAGGTCAGGTTTGAATTTAGGTCTTTCTGACTCCAGGTCAGAAAATGGGTATATAGATGTATATGTGGGTAGAACATGTGGTAAAACAGAGAATCTTTCTTGAGAGAGGAAGAATGTTTCTTTTTTGTCTTTGTATCTTCAGTGCTTACCATGCTTCCTGGCACATCATAGGTGCTTACTAAATGCTTATCAACTGACTGTCAATATCCTTGGATGCCATCCAAAGAGAGCTTCCTGTAGTCTGATGTCTATCTTCATGAAGCTTGGTGGTCCCCTTCACAGAGTAAGCTTTTAGAGGATTAATGTCCCATTGGACACGAGCTTGTAAAAATTACAAAATAAAATGGAAGTAATTCACTTCATTTAAGAAATAAAGACGTGTTACACAGTACTCCTACAACAAACCAACTCCTAAATCACTGGGTAGCACAAATTATACATTGAGTCTTATAGACTTTGCATAAATCCTAGACTAGCACTGCCTTCTAGCAAGGCTCCACAGATAGGATGAAGATGATTCATTCATCTGTTTCACCCCGTCTTCATGTCTCCAGTCTCAATGTCCAGGACTCCGTGGCTGAAGATCATATGGAGTCCCCTGTGACCTGTCAGCTGGTCTTTGAGAGTTCCTGCAGCTGCAAACTCCAACATGCCCCTTGAATCTTACACATGGTCCCTCACCAAATCTTTCCTCAAAGCCCGTCCACTGGCAGAGTCCACCTCCCACCCCTCCCGTCTTGCCCAGTGCCATGATGAGGCACTATACCACCATACCATGGCTTTAGCAAAGAGATGGAAAACCCTGGTCCAAAAAGTCGGAGTTACTAACCAACAGGGGGCTTTCCTTTAAGAGCTGTCTCTAGAATGGAGCAGTAAAGCGGACAGTGTTCTAAGAAATCTGCATCTTTATGGGGTTTCCATAAGAAAAGGTTAGGAGGCTAGTGATAGGGTTGTGTTCCCAAAAGCCCCAGATCAGGGGAGGGTTGAGGCCACCTCACTGGAAATTGGAGAAAATACCAAGTCAAGTTGGCAATTCAAACTTTAATATGAACCTCCTGTGTCCTGTGCCCTCTGCAAAAACAGAACCAAGGCAATTCCTACCCTCCAAGAGCTTCCACTCTCCTAGCCACCTGGCCAGGCTACACAGCTTGGAGCCTACAGGACGAGGGCAGGAGTTAAGCCACGTATTCCAATCCCGGCAGTGTCTCGGGGCGTTTCTATAAGCCTCAGCCCAGTTCTTAGGACGGCATCATCACGATTTCCTAACCATGGCTCTGGCTTCCTTATGTATCTCTAGCACCCAGGTTCCTTCGTCAGTTTTCTTCTTCCCTCCAGCGAAGTGTCAGGGAAGCACTTATAACATGACACGGAAGAGAAAAGGAAGGCTTACCCCCCAGAGTTCTGTTTCCCCCACTGTTTTCTGTGTTGAGCTCAACCAGCGCCATCACTGGACTTCCCTGCCACCATTAGTGTCTTTGAACCACTGGGACTGGAAGGCTATGGATGAAGAGAGCCAAGAGAGTGGGCAAGAGCTTGAAGCAGATCCATGGGTTGCCAGCGGTGCTAAGGAATTGCTAGTGAATGTTATCATCACTTGAAATCATTGGAGAATCCTGTTAATGGCTCAAATGAGCCTATATCTAGCAGGTCTTGCCATCTAGATAACATCTTCCCATCCACAGCCTCAGAAGGCAGCTTGTGCACGGGCCACGGGCCCCTGTTTTAGGAAGCAGCCACGGAGCTGACTTGATCTCCCTAGAGTGAGAGGCGGCTAAGCCAGTGCTTTAATCAGTCGACCGATCAACAGGCATTTATTGTGGCCATTAAGTTCCAGATGCTGGGGAACATTCAAAGACAAAAAGGAAACCATTTCTGCCCTTTATAGTTGAACCAGGGAAGACGACCTGTGCATAGAGAATACAAAAGGGTTATATATAAGGTAATGGGGGGCACTAAGGAACTGGGGAGCTCAGGAAAGGCTTCATGAGAGGGGCAGGGCCTGAAGTGAGCTTTGGAAGACACTGGGCACAGAAGCAGCCCGAGTCACAAGGGTGGGAGGAGAGGAAAATTCGGGAAGAGGGCCAGTTTGGGGGCCCACAGCGTAACGTTAGGAATAAGAACTAAGAAAGAATAAGAACTAGCCTGCATAGAACTCTTTAAGGTTAGCTGTACAATTACGATCCCATTAGGTGCTATTATTACCTCCATTTTGCAGATGAGGCAAAAAAAGGTTATGTGACTTGCCAAAGGTCACAAAGTTAGTAAGTGTTTGAGGGTGGATTTGAATCCAGGCCTCCCAACTCCAGGTCCTGTGCTCTGTGTACTGAGCTGCCACCAAGCAGTATTTATATTCATGAAGTGGACTGACTGGTGGGTAGTAATAAGGTTAGAAAGGCAGGTGGCAATCAGATGGTGAAAGGTTATAAATGATGAACAAGAGAGTTACTCCTAGAGGGATAGGGAGCCACGTAAGTTTCTTGAGGGGAGAAGTAACCTGGTCAGACATGTTTCAGGAAAATCACAATGGTAGCTATATGGAATTGAACTGGTCCTACGTCCAAATCCATTGATCGATCCAATGGAATGATTTGCCATTTCTACAATAGCAGGCAGGACCTAGCATAGTTCTCTGGAAGCAAAGCTAGGGCCAGGGCTGGCATATTACTTAAAATAATGAATGTGTGTGTGCAGAAATTACCCGTGAAAATCACCAGTCTGCTGGCGTTGCCAGGGGATGGCCAGGGGAAGCAGGTCCACTGGAGAGCAAAGGGATGTTCACTATGGAAAAGGAGAGAACCCTTTGAAGGCTTGTCCCAGGCCCATCTAGCCTTTGAACATCTCAGACAACATGGAAAGGGGAATTACCCAATAAGCCTTGCACCCCCTGATGACTCAGTTCGAGAGGGGACTGAAAGCATAGGTCCAGCTGAGTCCTCACAGGTAAGGGGAAATGGCAACACAATATGGGGACCTCTACATCCACTGGGCGGAGACTTCTATAGAAGAGGTTCCAGGGAAGTGGGATTCTCTAAGGGGATGCCACCTTGGTCATGCCCAAGAAAGGAGCTGAGCTTTCTGAAATATCTCAGCTTCTCTGACACCCTTAGGTTTGCCTCCCCTATGTGAGCTCACCATCTGGGAAAAATGAGCTGTGTGCAAAAGTATGCATGTGCTGAGCGTGTGTGTGTACGTGTATATATGTATGTGTGTATATGTGTGTGTGTGTGTATGAGCATGCCTGGCTTATGGTGGGGGGATGTGGCATTTATGTTAGGACAGCTGAACTGTCTTCTTGAAAATCACTCTAGCTCGATGCCTTCTGGAAAAGTGGGACTGAATGTCCACTGGAGATTTGTCCTGATCCCGATCACAGCCTGCCTTCTGGAGCTTCTCTGTGGCCTGGCATCTTGGCACTTTTCTGGCCTGCTCCCAAGTCTTGGAAGGGTGTGCTGCCCCTCCCCCATTCCTCCCAGGCCCCTGCTCCACTTCTTTGGGGGTCCCGAGGCTGCTGCTTTTCCGCCCAGTCCCTAGGGGAGTTCTGTGGCTTCCAGCGGCCCAATGAGACGCCTTTAACAATCAAATTCAATTTGTCAGATAAAGCAGTCTGAGCAAACGGAGAGAAGAAATGGCACCCAAGACAATCGACTCTCTCCCTTCTTAGAGACAATAATAGGTGATGTTTGCAGAAGCTCGTTTACAAAGTGCCTTTGAATTCAAGTCATCTGGCCCCAGTGCACCCAACAGCCAAGGAGCTGGCCCAGGGGAGGGAGGGCAGAGCTTCTCTTAGTGACATCTGAAAGATTCTAGATGCTGGGAGAAAGAGAGTGGGAGGAAGCCACTGGCACCCCAACTTTCAGAAGAAAGAAGAGATGAGGGCCTGTAGACCACAGGCCAGGAAGCTTGACTTTGAATTCTCAGCAAATGCTGAAGCAGATGGTTGAAAGGATGGTGAGGGACCATTCAGAGAAGGGAACAGAGACGACTGAGGGCCTGCATGACGTCAGTGAGACTGGGCCATGGCAACCTGACCTCAGGCCCTTTTCGGGTGGGGGTCACTAAACTGGTAAGTCAGGGGAATGCTGTTGACATAGTTGGTCTAGACTTGAGCAAAGCATGTGATGAATCGTCTCCTGCTGTTGTGAAGATGAGCAGGAGAGATAGATTCCGACCTGGCTGAATAGCTAAGCTAAAAGAATGATGATTCCTGTTTAGTGGGGAATGCCACGAGGGCCTGTCCTTGGCACTGCACTGCCCATACTGTTCAGCATATTTATCTATGGCTCGGATAAAGGCAATGGCAGAATCCTGCTCTGATTGTTCCTGGGGCCCCAGGCCTAGGGCTGGAGGAGATCTTGGGTAGGGGTGGGCGTCATCTAATACAAGCCTTCATTTTTCCCTTTAGGAAAGTAAAGATCAGACAGGTTTAGAGACTGGCCCAAAGTAATACAGGTGAGGTGGAGTAGGGGCCCAACAGGGATTCCAACTAGGGGGTCTTTCAGTGATGGCATCTGGCCTCAGCAGAGGACACTGGCAGGAGGCTCCAAGAACACACTGGATTACAGAGGGATGCTCCAATGAGACCTTGACCCACTCAACTGAATCAGGTGGCCTTTAAAAGGGATAAATGTAACATCTTAGTGGACCGCAATCTCCCTAAAAATAGGGAATGTGATATGGCAACTAGAAAACTAATGAGATCTGGGGCTGCCTTAAGAGGCTGAGTTTCCAGGAACCAGGAGGCTGCAGTCCCGGAATCATCTGCCCAGGTCAGACCACATCTGGAGAGCATCCAGAGGATCCAGAGGGGAATCTGCTGAAGGAACCAGAGCTGGTCGGCTCTGGAGAAGAGCCAGCTCAGGGCAGTCTAAGAGTCACCTTCAAGCATCTGAAAGGCTGTGGGGAAGAAGAGGGACTGGAAAACAGGGAAGAACCAGGAGTCAGTTAGGGGTAAAGGGGCCTGCCTGACAGGAGGATCAGCTTCCTAGGGCTCAGAGGAATCCCAAAGGGGCCTGCTTCTTCCTAAAAGAGAAGGCTTCCTCCCAGAACTTTCCTAAGCCACTCCCTCTGGAAGTGAGACACTGGGATGGCAGGTAGGCTGCCCTTAGCTATCTGGATACCACCTAACCAGAAGTGGGACTTTGGGGGCACTCACTCAACCTTCTCACTCACTCGCTTGCTCCCTCCCTCCTTTGCTCACTCACTCACTATATTCTTACCACACATGGATTTCAGAAATCACAGGTTCACTGGGGAGAGACATCTTCACCTGGATCTCAGTACCCCCTTATAGGGATATACAGAGAAGATATTCCCCCATTCCCAGCCCCCTCCTCCATCCAACCACCTATACGAAAATGCTGGTGGATGGCAAAGCTCCCTTTGAAGAAAGGGAGGTCCTTAGTTGGTCAATAAATACTCCTGGGCTAGACCCTCCTTGAGGGAAGGGAGGTGTCTCCCCATCTGCCTGTCTGACTGGGGGCTTGTGAGCTTTACCGAGATAATGGATGAGGAAGAGTGTCTCAGCTGTGAGATGATACACCTATGGAAAAGGTGTTATTATCGACGCACAGACAGTGGAAACTCCACTTCAGGAGAATAAACCCCCGAATGACAAGTGTCAGGGAAGCACTTCTGACATGACATGGAAGAGAAAAGGAACGCTTACCCAACAGAGCTCTGTTTTCCCCACTGTTGTCTGTGTTGGGCTCAATCAGCGCCAACAGCTCTCTCCTTGGTAAGCACTGTGGGTCTCTGCCAGCCCCAAATCTCTGCGGCTAGACGCAAGCCCAGGTCTGCAGGAACCACACCTGGGGTTCTAGAGGCCTCCATCTCAAAGGGAGGGAGTCAAGAACACAGGTGTCAAGCGGCCAGCATCCAGAAAGGTCTGGGGAGTGAGGGGGGTATGATTCCCCGCTCTCTGCCCTCAGCAGAGGGACCTGGAGCTTGGGCCCTGCCGCTCTCTCAAGTCTCTGGACTTGTTCTCTTGCAGCTAGCAGGCCAGGCTTCTAGGGGCTGGAGGAGGGGAGTGGTAGGGTGCCAGCCTGGGCTCTTAATATGATTGACTGTCTCAGCCTCAAATCTGGGGGGGGTTACTCCTCAATATTATCTGTCTCCTTGAGATCAGTAATTAACACTTTCCAGCTATTAGCTTTTTCCAAGGGATTTTTACTGAAAAGACCTGCAAGAATCGGAATGGAAGCACCTTCCTCAGTGGGGTGCTCTCTGCGGGCTCCCCCGCTCTGGGAAGAGCCAGTGGCCAAGCCGGTGGACAAGGGGCTCCTCTGGCTGAAGGGCCGGCCAATCCCCTGCTAGGTTGGGCCACTCAGCCTCCCAGGCCATTCTTTCTCCACTCCTCCTTCATTTAAAATCAGAAAAAGCCAAATGAGGAAATGCTGTCAAGGAAGAGCCAAGCCAAGGGTCCATGGACCAGGAGGCAGCCCAGTTGGGAAGGGCGGGGCTTTTCTCCTGCCCTGAGGCCGATCAGACAAGAGAGAACCAAGGAGATTGGGTTTCTCTTGGGGCCTTTTGTTTGTACTCTCATTTCTGGTAATAATAATGACCATCACCACCACACTGGCCAACATTTACTAAGAATCAGCTATGTGCCGGGCACTGTGCTCAGTACTAGGACACAGTGCCTGCCCTCAAGGAGCTTAGAATTGACTGGGAGAGAAAACGGGCAGACAAATGTATAAAGAGCAGGCTCTGTGTAGGATCATCAGGAGAGGTGCTGGAAAAGGGAGGGGGCGGTATATGCTAATCCTTATTATTTCTCTCCAAGAAGAGAGGCCTGGGATACTTGGGAAGGTATACGAAAAGCTAGTGGGTAGAAGAGACTTTAGGCTGCCACAGGATCATTGATTGAAACCTGGCAAGGACTTGAGGGGTCCTTGGGTCTGACCCCTCCTCTCACAGGCAGGGCACAGAGAGGCGTCTACAATGGGAACCTGGAAAGGGCCAAAGGAGAGCTTGGTCCCATATTCCACTGCAGGCCAACTTCTTCCTTAATGGATGATACAGTGAAGGTCCCAGCTCCAGGATTGGGAAGCACCTTGGAAGACATCTAGTCTAATCCCTTCATTTGACAGAGGTGGAAACTGAGGCCCAGAGAGGTGAGGTCACCTGCCCGGGGTCACCAGAGAGGAAGTCCGGGATGTGCAATTTGAATCCAAGTTCTTGACTCGAATACCGTTCTGCTCTGATGTGGGCCAATCTGGCAGAACACAACTGGACTCCAAGCCTTGTCAATTAAGAAACCAACGTTAGCTCAGAAGGGCCTTCTCAGCAGTGTTATTAATGCTGTGGTACACAGAGCAGATCTGTGGTTGACCCAAGTGTGGGAACGACGGCAGGTGCGCTGTGCCGTGGGGGACAGACTAGTGGCTTCTGAGCACCTGAAAGGTCATCTGATGGAAGAGGAATGCATCTTTTTCTGCTTGGCCAGAGGGGGCATTCCTCCTCTGGAATGAGATGCTCCTCAGGGTCCCACCAAAGCCTAATCCAACTCAGCAAGAACAGTGAAGGTGGGAACCAAAAGAGTTGTATCAGATTGTGAGCTCCTGGAGAGCAGGGACTGTCTGGGGACCTTCCTTTGTATTGCCACAACTTGCAGTAGAGTGCCTAGCCATGCCTTAAGGCAGTGCTTGCTGAGGACTAAAAGCCATGCCTATAGGATTTCATCTCAGAGTGTGGGGCCCTTAAGCCATGGTAGGAGGAGTGAGTGATTGGTACGCCTAGAGCTGAGAGGGAGGCTCCCCTGTAGCAGGCTGCCAGGGTGGGCTTCACTGCTCTCCCCTTCCATTGGTCCGTTCCTATCGAACAGCTGGATCAGCCTCGTTCCAACTCAACGTTTTGTAGTTGAGGCTACAAAGGCCTTCAGAGGTCCCATGGAGATGGGGGACTGGCACTTCGGAGAGAGACTGAGGTTGGGGTACACGTAGACCTGGGAGTCATTTGCATTGAGGCGATCAGATGAGATGAGAGCCAGAGGGGAACATAGGGAGAAAGGGGCCCAGGAAAGAAGAAGGTGAAGATCCCACAAAGGGGGAAAGTTGGCTTAGCAAGAGAGCCAGGAACGAGGAGGGGTGCTCAACAAAGGGGTCAGGGGTCCTGATGGTTCAGGAATGTCAGAGAACATGGCGGATGTGATCTCTGGTGACCTTGGATGGTTTCAGTCTAACTGACTGTGGCAAGGTGGAAGGAACACCGGCTTAGGAAGGCTGAGGACCTGGGTTCAAGTCCTGGCCTTGGACAAGTCACATCCCTTTCTTGGGCCATAGTTTCCTACCACAATTCTGTGAGGAACACTTGGGGTGAAAGTCTTTTACCCAGGGGAGGCTGGGAGGGCCCCAGTGTGGAAGTCTGATTTTCTTCAGTGCCAGCTTCACCTTAGGGTGAGGGTTAGCCCAGGAGCGGGAAGGATCCTGTGGGGCACACCAGAGTTAGACTGGGGGGGGGTAGCTCGTGGGGGGACTTCCTGCTGGGCCTCAGATCTGACTTGTAAGAGAGCACCAGGGTGCTCCCCAAGGCACTGAAAAGATCCGTAAGCCCAGGGCAGAAGCTCTGGAAAGAGTGCTGGATTTTGAATCCAGACCCTGATTTGAAGCTCAGCTTTCATTGCCTTGCTGTGTGACCCTGGACTATTCATTTCCCTGCTTGGTGACTCAGTTTCCCAATCCGTAGTAAGGCTGGTTGTGAAAAGGGCACATACCGGTACCGGTACCGTTACTGGGTAGGTGGGGTGGTTATCACGGCAATGACGGGGAATGGGAATTCATTACGCAGAAACTAGACCGGCATTTTCCGTCGGGAGGGGGCTAAGGACGCCTTTGCCTCTCCCGAGCTCCTCTTCCCAGGAGACCCTTTCCCTTCGGCCGACTGTAAGCTGCTTGAAGGCAGGGCTCCTGGCACCCAGGGGGAGGCTAATGGATGTTTCTTGGCTTCCTCTAACAATGCCTGGCTCTCAGGAGAACTCTCCGGCCTAACGATGGCTGGAGTGGGTCCCGATTCTGCTCTCGGGGCCAGGCAGGACCAGCCTCATCCTTTTCCGGCCATCCGGGTACGAGTACCGGAGGATGTTGGAGGACGGCTCCCTCCCCAGAGGAGCCCGGCCTAATCGATCGATCGATCATGGGTCGATTGGTGATGGGGTCCAAGTACACGTATTTCCCCGGGGCTACCTCTGGGTGTGGCTCCACTTGCTTCAGCCCTGATGGCCATGGATCCTCTTTGGCCCCTTCATCTCCCCCCTCCCCCATAGCATCTCCCAGACCCGGGCTTCATTGGACTGAGAGCTCCCAGGGGCAGGGGCTGCCCAGGGGCTTTGACTCTGCACCACACACAGCAGGTGCTTAATTAATGCCTGCTGCCTCCTCCTGGAGCCTACGCAATGCTTTCTGACGGGCTGGGACTGCGCAGTGTGACCTTGGGCAAGTCCCTTTCCCTCTCTGGGGGACTCCCCGCCGCCACCCGTTAAACCTGGGGGTGAGGCTGGACACTCTCCAGGTCACTCAAAGCCTCAGCGCCCGTCGAGTCTTGTTCCCTCTAGCTCCCTGGAGGTTTGGAATAGATGGGCCCTAAAATCCTCGGGGCGCAGGTCACGCCGGGGCTCCGGGGCTCCGCAGGCTTCGAGGATTCTGGCCCCCTGCGGGGCTGCGTGACCTCGGCCAAGCCCAACACGCTTTCTGGGCCTGGGCAGTAACAGCTGAGCGAGGAGGCGGGGCTGGGGGGGGCGCAAGGCCGGCCCAGGAGGGGGCGCTCTTGAGCCCCAAGGCCGGGCCACGCTTGCGCACAGAGCAGCACCCGTCCCCTTGCTCGCCCGACTTCCCTTACCCCCCTCAACGCACGTGGGGGGGGGGGCGCTCGCGCGCATGGCCGAGCCACGTGACCCTCAGGCCCTGCCCCAAGATGGCGGCCACGGCCGGTTTAACGGTTTCTCAGAGCTTGAGCTCCGGGCCCGCGGGGCCCCTTCACCCCGCCCCCTGCCCCCGCGTCGGGTGTGGGTCCAGTTTCGAGGCTTGGCCCGACGTGCCCTCTCCCGCTTTTCCCCTTCGTCCTGCGCGCGCGCGCCCCCTCATCCTGGATCCGCGGGTCGGCGCTAGGAGGTGGGGCTAGAGCGCCGTGTTCCCGACGGGCAGCCGCCGTAGCCAATCGACTTCCAGACGTGCCTCTAAGGGGCGGAGCTCGCCGGCGCTCCGTCTTCGCGTCGGGTCCTTTGGCTTTCGGGAGAGGGGCGGGAGCGACCTGGGCGGTGCCCCGCTTCCCTGACTGGACCAATCGGAGGGCGGAGAGGTGCCCTTGGAGGGGCGGGGCCGAACCGTAATTGACGAGCGCTTCCTTAGGAGTCCGGGCGGAGGGAGGGGCGGCGAGGGGGAGGTGACGCAAGCCCAGACAGACCAATAAGCGACGGGCTGCGGGCGGCGGGGGCAGGGCCCTGGCCGCTGATGGACAGCCCCGGTGGCCTATGGGCGCGCGGCGTGGTGGGGGGGGGCCCGAGCCTCCTGGTTCAACGTGGGTCAATTTTTTGTGAATGAGGAGGGAGGTTGTGGGGCCGCCGTCGCCGCCGTGGTGGGGAGCGAGCCAGTGCCCGAGCGTCCCAGCTCCGCCGCCGCCTCCGCAGCCCGGCCCGGCCTGCTCCAAGCCCGGAGCCCGGAGCCGCCGCCGCCGCCGCCGCCGCCGCTCCGAGCGCCGCCCCGGGCCCGGCCCGCCCGGGGAGATGCGGCCCCAGAGGGAGGCGATGCCAGAGCCGCGGCCGCCGCCCCGGAGTCCGCCCCGGTAAGTGCAGGGCAGCCGCCCGGGCCATTGTCCGCCTCCGCCCCGTGCCCACGTCGGGCCGGGCCCCGCGCTGCCGTCCCTTCCCCGAGACAGACAGACAGACGGACGGAGACAGACAGACACACACAGCCCGGCCCGGGGCAGAGACACCCCACTCCCTAATGCCCCGAGGCCCCTCCCAGCGCCCCCGGTTTCCTGCGCCCTCCTTCTCCAGACCGAGACCCCCTTATCCCCCTCCCCCCCGCCGCGGGTCCTTCTGTTCCTCTCCCCCCACTTGTCATCCCCCTGTCCCCTCCCCCAGACCTGCGCCCCTTAGTCCCTTCCTCCGAGCTTGTCATCTCCCCCACACCCCCGGCTCCCCACCATTTCCTTGTCTTCTTGGGGTTCCTGCGATGACTCGGGCTGCTCACTCCCAGCCCTGCAGTGCCTCCCCCCCCCCCCAGCCCCCCATCGCCCTGCCCGGGCCGGCCCTCTTCCTGGTGCTGCTGCTGCGCCAGCAGGTTGGAGAGCATCCTGCCAGGAGAGGGGGCGCCCCCAGTCCCCCTCCCCCAGCCCGCCTCCCCGCTGTGCTTAGAGCAGAGCAATTTTACAATTAAATGAGCAATTCTCCCGTCAAGCCCCCACCCTGGCCGGGATTGCTGATCCCAGCCCCTGCCTGGTACCAGCCGTGGTTTGGGGAGACCCCTACCCTCCGCCAGCCTGTCCCCTCTCGTCGCGCTTGGGAGTTGGGGGGTCTGTGAGGTTGCTGAGCCCAAGCCTGAAGCTTTGGGCAGATTGAGGACAGAGATAGGTAACCGGCTGCCTGGCGTGGGCTCCCCAAACCGGTTTGGTTTGGCGTGTGTGTGTGTGTGTGTGTGTGTGTGTGTGTGTGTGTGTGTGTGTGTGTGTATGTGTGTATGTATGCGTATGTGTTGGGGGGGGCACTGAGGAAGGAGGTTGCAAACGGGGAGGCCTTGCCGCTCTCGCCTTGCCCCAGACTGCAGAGGAGTAAGCGTCTGGCTGGAGAGAGACTTCTCGGGAAGGCTGACCCATCCTTCCTGATTCTGGCTGCCTCTTGGGGACGGCTGAGCTGTGGGGACCCCCCTGGGGGTGCAGAGTTAAGGGCTTTGATGTGGCTTGGGGGTGCCGCTGGGGAGGGGAGCTAAACCCACAATAAGAAATTGCAGTTTTGAGGCTTAATTTTGTTGGAATGGAAAAAAGGAGCTAGGGCTGGCTGAAGTCTTTGCAGCGGAATCCATCCCCGTGCCAGGGCCCAGAATCTGGGGGAAGGCAGGCCTTGGGGGCTCCTGGGATGCAGTTGCAGGGGGTATGGAGATGGTACAGCTGGGAAACTGAGGCCTCCAAGTGGGGCGCTAGGTCAGCCAGCCAGGAGCTAGAGGTCCTGATGCAGCCCAGCTCCACCGAATTGCCCAGGATTCATCCCAGCAAGGAAGGAGGGTTGGGTTGCCTAGCAGGCCTGGGTGGCTTTCATTCTGCCTGGTTTTCTCAGCCCAGTTATGTTGCTGGCTCAGATTATATTATCTGAACTCCTCTGGCATTGCAAAAACACAACCTGAAATTAGAGGCAACTTATCTTTTATTTCCTCTGTACACAGACTGATTGGCCACTGTAATAGCCGGAGACCTTCCCTGTGCCCTAGAAGGGCCTGCCTCGCAAAGAAGGCCCATCAACAATTTCTAATAACTGGTCTCGCTGATTAGGAAGGTTCCCTTTATTGGGTGGCTGGAAATTGACCTGCTGTGACACAATTTTCAAATAAAGCTTTGTAGAAATTAAACTTAAGTTATTTTAAACTAATGACTTTCTTAACTAAATCTTAATTGCATGACTACAGAGACCAACCTAATTGCCTAGTGAAAAAAATGCCTGCTGCTTCTAGGTAGGGAGTGGGTCCCTGTCACTATCAGCAGTGGGGGCCACTGCTCGGGGCTCCGGCTCTGGTGGCCTCTCTGCTGGGACCCTGAGGCCCCGGAAAGCATCGGAGAGCCCAGCCGAAGTAAACAAGCGAGCCGGCCCGCCCGCCAGCCTGCCCGCCAGCCGGTTCAGGAGTGGCTGCTGCCTGGCCTCCCCCACCCCCTTTTGTAACAGGATCGGGCCCAGGCTCTTGCCAGCCTGGAGTTTTAATTGTTTTTGCTAATTCCGGGCCTTATTTTCGGGGCTTTGGATTCAAAGCTGCTGTTGTGGTTTCTGAGCCTCAAACTTAAGGGGGGGGGTGCGGGGGGGGGGGGTGTGGGATGGAATGAAGAAAACTCAGCTGCATGTGTGCAAATAGTCACTGCGGCAATTAGGAGGCAACAAAAGTTATGGCAGCATTTTGTGGTAGCCATGGCAACACGTTTACTCGATTATAATTGGAAATGCAGAATGCCACCCAGTCAGAACTTTTGGCAGTTGTAGATTTGGGGGGAGGCTGGAGATGTAAGGAGGCCTTTCTCTTCTGCTCCCGGGCACCAGAGCCTCCCCCCCAAAGGAACATTGAGGTCTCCCTCCATTTTTCTTCTTTATTATACTTTCTGAAAGTTCTGTGGTGCATCCCATGCATAACATCCCTCCCTTGAATTGGTGGCAACGAGAGCTCAGAGATGTGTGGGAGGGAAGGAAGGCTTTTCATGCCTTAGATTTTTTTTAAAGACTTGGATCTGTGTTCTAGGCTTTTGTTTTAAAGATCAACTCCCTTCCCCAAAGTGAGCACCGCTGAGCCAGGAGGGAGACTTGGGGTGAAGGGTCTGGCTTCCCTTGGTGGCTCTGCCGTTGCTACCTTGCTCGAGGGGTTCCCAAGTAAAGGGCCTGGACTGAGTGCCATCCAAGGGCCATCCTGGCTCTCCATTGGAGGGGAGATTCTGGATGCCGAGATCCAGGCCAGCAGCCCGGCCTAGCAGGCCTTCCTTCTCGAGCCAGGTGAAAAGCCAGCTGAGGCAGGCCAGAGTGTGCTCTGGTGGAGGATGGAAGGCCCCGGCCAGGAGCCCACAGCAGATGTGGCCCAACATGCCCGAGCAGGAGAGCATTTTGTACGGTCAGCAGGAGAACAGCTCTGCTGAGCACAGCCTAAAAATGTCATGCTCCTCAGAGGCGTCCGGAGGCCAGAAACTCCAGCAAAGTCTCTGCAGCAGCAGGGAATTCTGGGTTGGGATGGGGAACACATGGCCCTGGACCCCCCTCCGGAGGGGGGCTGCTTCCAGGGGAGGGAAGGCTGCTGGCTCTTGGCCTGGGAGTGGGCTGGGCATCAGGGCAGACGCCAAGCCGGCAGCAGTCCCGCAGTTTAGGCTTCCGTGCCCTTTACCTTTGCCATCCAGCCTGTTTTTGACGGGGCCTCTTGGGTTTTCGCTTCGTGGTTGGGAGGTTTCAATGAAAACCCTTTGATGCTCGGGGGTGGGTGCAGAAGGAAATGAGATTCGGGGCTGTCTTAATTTCCACAACAGAAGAAACATGTTGTCGCCCATGTAGAAGCCATCCGGGTTGTTTTCTATTGAAAACGGCTGGACCCTCATCCCCAGAAAGCTGCCCCAAGGAACATAGTGGTTCATGAAGCTGCACGCAAATACCGCCGTCTTGGGCCTCAGTTTCTTTCCCTGTAAAGTGAAGAGGTTGCAGGAGCTAGAGTCAGGAAGACCTGGGTTCGAATCTTGCCCCAGCCCCTGATGTCTGTGTCTGCTCTGAAGCACTGCACAGACCCCCCAGCTGCGATCCTCTGACCCTACGAAGCCCCTTCGAGCTCCAGCTTCCTCCTGAAGTCTCTGGTCCAGCATCCGTGTGGATGTGGCCCGCTGGCTCACTTTGGACCTGTCCCATCAGGCAGCCCTCTGGGAAGAGCAGACACTGAGAGCTGGCACCAGTCAGCATTTGTTAAGTACCAACTATTGCCCAGCCTCCTGTGACACAGAGAGAAAGAGGCACAGACAGGCAAGGTGCTGTGCATGAAGCCAGCCCCACAAGGGACCGTCTGGTCCAACCTCCCCATTGTCCCAAGGCCCAGGGGAGGGAGGAGACTTAGCCAAGGCCAGATGCAGACCAGAGATCGGAAGCCAGGCCCCTGACTCGATAGTCATTTGTCTTCTGGTTGGCCAGGGAGGGTGTCCCTGTCTTCTGCTCCACATGGCTCTTGCATCTTCTCCAGTCGAGAAGCAAAGTGGGGGCAGCCCTGGCACAGGCTGGTAACGGGGCAACACCAAACTGTGAGCTCCCAGGTTGCTTGGCCTATGGAGTGGGGTCATGGGGTCACAGACACCATCTAAGCCAACTCCCTCCTTTGATGGAGGGGAAAACTGAGGCTCATCGATGGTGAGGCCCACCTGAGAAGGGGCAGAGGCTCTCACCTGGTGTCTTTAGGGTGCTGGGTATTCCCTGTTCTAGAGCGTTTCTGGGGGCCTGGGTCTGCTGGCCAAGGGAAGAACCAGGAGCAAGCTGTTGACCTTTTCAGTAAGTTTCCAGAAGTGTTTCCTTTTCACTTCTGTGCTTTCTTCAAGAAATGTCAGTCAGTCAGCAAGCATTTATTAAGTGCCTACTGTGTGTCAGGTGCTGGGAATACAGAGAAGAGCAAACAGAGAGCCTGCTTTCAGGTAGGGTGCAGCTTCACACTGACATCCTAGAGGGGAGATGCAAAGCTGAGGCAGCATGTCCTGAGGCCTGGGTCTGGGTTCAAATCCTTAATTGGCTCCTTGTGAGACACTTTTCTGACCTCTCTTAGCCTTCGTGTCTTCATATGTCAAAGGAAGGGATTGGATTCTGTGGCCTTTAGAGTCTCTTCGTTGGGATGGAGTCTCTGGGGCACTGTTCTCCCAGCGGTAATCATCTAGTCCCAGTCTCTCACTGGATTTGTGATCCCTTCTACAATGCCCCAGAGACCGGGCCATCCACTCTCTGCTCAAATACTTCTAGTAACGGTGAGCTCACTACCTTCATGTGGCTGTAGGACTTCCCGAATGGAGTCCCATCTTTTTTTCTCTTGTGCCAGGGAATCAGAAACTGCACAGAAATTGCACACGGTTCATTCAATCTCCTGAAGGACCCATGGGATGATTTTTTCCACTGGTCTCCTTGTCTTCTTGAAACCTTGCAAGATATCTTGGGGTTTGTGGCTAGATTTCTTTCTTTCTTGATTTCTTAACTTCTTTCTTTCTTTCTTTCTTAACTTCTTTCTTTCTTTCTTTCTTTCTTTCTTTCTTTCTTTCTTTCTTTCTTTCTTTCTTTCTTTCTTTCTTTCTTTCTTTCTTTCTTTCTTTCTTCCTTCCTTCCTTCCTTCCTTCCTTCCTTCCTTCCTTCCTTCCTTCCTTCCTTCCTTCCTTCCTTCCTTCCTTCCTTCCTTCCTTCCTTCTTTTCTGTGGGGCAGTGAGGGTTAAGTGTCTGAGGCTGGATTTGAACTCAGGTCCTCCTGAATCCAGGGCTGGTGCTTTATCCACTGTACTACCTAGCTGCCCCCCCCCCCCCCGTGCTCTCTCTTTTTTTGTTTTATTTTTATTTTTTCATTTGCTCTCTTTTTACTAACTTATAATTTTTTTTTTGGTAAGGCAATTGGGGTTAAGTGACTTGTTCAGGGTCACACAGCTAGTAAGTGTCAAGTGTCTGAGGCTAAATTTGAACTCAGGTCCCCCTGAATCCAGGGCTGGTGCTTTATCCACTGCACCACCTAGCTGCTCCCTCCTTGTCTTCTTTCTGGCTATGAGAAAATAAAAGCTTTGAGGGTCTCTGTTGAATTGTCCATGTCCCTCCTCTGCTTGCCCACAGCCATTGGAGAGGGTGACAGCATGTTCTGGGCACAGACTCCTCTCTTGGTTTCATGCTGGGGCTAGAGAGTGTTCTCGGAAGCCCCTGGGGGATGCAGGGGAGGCAGCTCCTGTCTGCTTCTTATTCAGTTGATTTCTGTTGTGCTCCTGGATGCTTCACATTGGTCCTGGAGCCCTCATCTCTAGGAAGCACCTGCAGGTTTATAGTCAGACTGATGCATACATAGGTGGTGGATGTGTCAGGACTTTTCAGTTAAGATGATGCTAGAATAGCAAACGTGTAGGATGAGGGAAGACAGGAATCTGGAGCTGCTTCTGAGAGAGGGGCCAGTGATCCCACCTCCCTCTGGGGAGAGGGGAGGACGGAAGGGCTTGGAAACCTGAAAGAACTCTGAGGATGGGAGTTGTTACAATGAAATGAAATGTCTAGCCGAGGAGACATTTACTGTTACTAGTGTAACAGCGGATGGGCTGGAGAGAGCAGTCTTCAAGACACAAAGACCTGGGGTTGATTGATTTCTTCTTCTGTAACCCAAGGCAACCCCCCAAGATGCTAGGCTGTAGCATCCATGCTGATCTGCCTTGCTAGAGGGCGCTTCCTAGCCCTGCCTTCTCTAGAAGGATGGCCGAATGAAAGCAAACCCATTGATTAAGCGTTTACTGTGTGCCAACCCCTGGGCTGACCTGGGGGCAGGGGTGGAAATCCGTGGGCAGAGACATTCCCTGCCCTCAGGAGGCTCATGGAGATGTTGGGGAGTGAGTGGTGGCCTGGGAGAGGGCTGTTCTCCTTTGGTCAGTGGGACCGAAGGAAGCTACACGCACACACACAAGTGCGTGCCCTTATGAGGAGCAGCAACAGTGTCGTCACTCCAGAGCTGGAAGGGGGTGCAGTGGCATGGGCTTCCAGCTGGGGAGAAAACTTGAGCATGGCTAGAACTGGCTTAGGCAGAGCCTGTGACGTCTCCCCCGCCTTTGTTATTAAACACCGTCCAATTATTAAGGATGGGGGGGGGTGGGGCACATACATTTAGCCAAAGAAAGGACCTGGCTTTGTGGAGTCTGTGATGTTCTTGTCGTTCACTTGTTTCAGTCGTGTGACTCACTTGGGGTTTTCTTGGCAGAGGTGCTGGCCTGGTCGGCCATTTCCTTCTCCAGCCTGTTTTACAGATGAGCAAACTGAGGCCAGCAGGGTGAAGTGACTTGCCCAGGGTCACACCACTAGTCTGTCTGAGGTCAGATTTGAACTCATGAAGTTGAATCTCCCTGACTTCTGGCACTCTCTTGTGCTTTTAGTGGAGCTGTTGATTAGGGCGTAAGATGCCTGTGCCGATACCGATAACACACACAGAGTTCCTACGAGCCAAACAAAACAGTATGGGAAGCCAAAGTTGAGAAGGTAGCCACCAAGTAGGGCCCTTAGGGACATTTCTTGGGGAATGAAGCACCCCCACTGGATTTTGGAAGATGGGCAGGAATGACAGGGGTGAGCAGAGGGAAGG